>NC_137641.1:2230848-2416865 GCF_963383615.2 Lipophrys pholis | reverse complement strand
GAAAAAGCACCAAAATAGCCATCATCAACTTTTACATTTGACATTAAGTGAAGAAATCAACGTACCTCCTTTTGAGCAGGACCTGCCTCTGTCCCGCTCTCCTCCAAGATTTGGTCAGGGGTTTTTTCAGGTCTCTCCTCATTCCCACCTTCAGTCAACTGTGACCACAACACATGAACACAAGAAGACAAGCATGCAATCATCATTTTATATGTGTACACAAAACAGAAGAATCAAAAATGCTTGCATGTATAAAGTTGGAACACTTTTGTATACAAATGAAAGCACAACCAGTTTCAAAACTTTTATATTCAGTTTTTTCAATAGCAAGCAGAGAAACATACTTGTGTGCGCCATGGGCAGTCTCCTCCATAATTGTAAGTAATTTCCTCATCCTCCTTTATGTCTCTCAGAGCAAACAGACATAGGTGTGGGCTTCCTCCAACATCAATTTTTTTCATTTTACAGTTTGGCCTCAGATGGTCATCATTTACCAGGCGACCAAAGGAACCATCTTCTCTTGACGCGTCAATGCTTCAAAGACAGTTAAAGAAAGAGGAAAAAATTACTTGTTTTCATTCGCCTCCCCCTTGGTTCTTCATGGCACAATAGTTCGCCACCCTGTTCGCATTGAATGTATGATCGTTTAAAAAAAATAAAAATTACACAAAGAATTGAAACAGTATTGAACCTTGTCTTGTGACTCTGTTGAAAATGGAGAGCTTACCAATATCTGATGCCTGTAGCACATTATGTTTAACACATTGCTTCCAATGGCTGATAAATCATCTATGGAATATTATTACTAATATGTATGTCTGTCTAACCTACAGATTAGTTCACTATTGTATCCAAGTACAAAGACAAAAAAAAAAAAAACTATCAATAAACTGAAGCTTGAATTCTTACCACCACATTTTCCCTTTCCACTTAAAGGAAAAAAAAATACATCACACGAGGGATGGTAAAGATGTCTTCTCCTTTGTGCTTCATCTTCGGGAATCAAATCTCCCTTGTATTCTACTATAAAATCCCCTTTCAGAACTGAACTTTTTGCAAACAAACCACGCCCTGCAAAACAAAATGAAAAAGTTTTCAGTTAAAACTGGAAACTAGGTTCATCGTATTGACAGTAATTGCATTGGTCCATGGTAATATGTTTCAAAGATCGAAGTCAAGTTTAAATGATAGTGTTTTACTAAGCTTACTGACTTGCATGGTGCTAAAATGAAGGCACGTTATATAAAAGGATATATAATAACAGATTTATATAACTTCTGTGCCCTGCCGTTATGTCTAATTTTCAAACTTTTAGTACAGTAGTCATGAGAGTCTACCCTACATCGATGGACAGGTATCCCTTACTAGTCACAAGTTACAACCTTACAAGCTGGATAACAATATTAGGTATTTTCTGGAGGGAACGAAACCAATACAACCTAAATGATTAAAACTTGAGATCACATGTGATGTCCATGTGTTTTTATTCTAAACAGTAGAAATGATCTATAAAGACTGATTTTATAGCCATACCTTTGACAAAATCTATGTAGCGGATATCAAAAATCCATGTTTTGTCCGTCTTTGACTGCACGTGTTGACAAGCATCTTTTAAGGGGCTTGTCCTTAGTGGCATTTCAAGCTGCAGGAAAAAGTAATAAAATACAAAATAAGGAATCAAATGGTAATTTTATGAGTATACAGGACAAAGTATCAGCAAATGCAAAACAAAACCCAAATGTTTATTTGAACTGAACCAAAATAAATGTTGAGATTCTAATCTCAAGTTCGATTTTAGCTTGATCTAACCTGTAGTCAAGTATTATATACATTATCTGTCATAAACAGAGCACAGCTAAAGTACATTATAGCCATAAAATGGTAGTCAAATAGCTCGTGGTAACTAGAATAATTACTTTACAGTAAAGTCTGGATGTTTTGTAATAAGATTACAATCCTTTATTACATTTGACAACATTAGTTTAATTGTTGTTCTATATATATATATACACATACACACACGTTTTTGACTTTTTAAAGCAATTATCATTGTTTGAAATTAAAACAAACATTGTATTTTTACCGATATCACATACATTTTTTAAATTAGTGATTAAGCCCTATGCTAAAATTTTTACCCAGGCCCAAGCAGTTTCTAGGCCAGGGGTTGGCAATCCTGGTCCTCAATGGCCACAGTCCCACACAGTTTGAACATGTCCTCACTTAAACACAGCTGATACTAATGATCAGACTTTCTGCAGAGCTTCGTCATGAAACACTCATTAAACTTAGGTGTGTTGGAGCAAGTAAACATGGCAAACATGCAGGACTGCAGACCTCAGGGACTAGGAATGAATGCCCACCACTGCTCTATGAACACTCCTGGACACAGAGCTATCAGCCCGCAGTTAAAAGTCTTAAAATTAATACAAAAAAAAAAAAAAAACACAATTCAAAATAATTGATATCTTACACTAATGTCACGGGCTGATCTTAGTTAACCTCAAGCAAATAAAGTAACAAACATGGTAAATTCCCAAATGTACAACCTATAATGCTGGTGGCCAAAAAGCTCCCAGCAAGCTGACAAGGTGAATCACACATGTTGCAGCTGCATGCTTGCTTCATGCTGCACCTCCCCCTCCCCCATGCAGTGCCAAGCTGCTCATTTGCAGCCTTGAACCAATTATCCTCAAAACAAGTGTTAAAGTTTCCATTATTATCCAAATGCTGTAAACATACCTCTTATTTTCCACTCATGATTTACAATTTTTGACAGTGACTGGAAAAAAAAAAATAATTTTAATTACCTGGCCTTTAAGTTGTTAGCAAACAGTTGCAAACTACTTTAAACATGATGCCAGAGACCAAAAATGAAAGAAATGCCGAGTTAAAGATAATTAATGTTAGTATTTCAGGACAAAACTTTAAACTTACCAATACTGGTCCTGTTTGCTGTATCAGCTCCTCTGGTAGCTCACGGCCTGCTGCTGATGGTGACGGCAGGTAAACGTTAAGCTCCAGTTCAACAGTTGACTTCCTCTCACGGTTTCACAGTAAAAGCACATCACAGGAAATCATGATACTAAGGCAATATTAGTGATCTCCATCACATGTGCTGCAGTTTATTTTGTCTTATCTATCTGTGTTGTGTCCTGTAGCTTTACAGCAAGTTATTTCCCAGTCATTCTGGGTGACATTTATTGTGCTCATTTGATTCTTACTTTTTTTATACAATACAATTTAATTCGAATGACAAAAGAGAGTAACGTGGTATAGATTATACACACAAAAGATTAATGTCCAGATATTTAGTAATTTGTGCAAAAATCTGAATATAGTTTAATTTTTCATTTCTGCTGGGTGATGGAGGAAGTACTATATCAATCAGGTACTTTCTGCTGGGTGACAGAGGAAGTACTGTGTCTACCAGGTACTTTCTGCTGGTTGACAGAGGAAGTACTATATCTACCAGGTACTTTCTGCTGGGTGACAGAGGAAGTACTATATCCATGCCTGCAGTACACAGTTGTTATTATAGCACTGTACTGGCAACCTGCTTTATCTCAATAATCACAATCATGAACATGAAGGAAATAATACATTCTGACTCATGATTACATCAAAATATATCAAATGTTTTCATGTGAATTCTAACTGACAGGCAGGTTGAAACCCAACAGACACCAGGACAAACCTGCTGGAGCTCCGTCTTTCTGAGAGCCTGGAGAGACGATGTGATAATTCAAACATCAAAAACAATCCTCACTCCCATCCTCATCTGGAGGAGTTCCTCTTCTCCACTGGATCAGGCTTCAGGTTCCTCAGTAGTCCTGGATTAAAATAGTGCATGGTGTTAGTTTGAATCCACAGCATCCTCCAGTAGAACCTCCAGTAGAACCTCCAGTATAATGGGTAGAACACTTTAGTGCAATTCAGACAAAACACTATGGCCAGTAGTACCTTCACCTCTCAGTCAAGTTAAATAGTTTTAAACATGATCTTTCCCCTCAGCAACAAATATAAATGTACATGAACACTGTTAAACTTACACAAAAACATTTATATCTCATGTTTAACCACAGTAGAGACTCACAACCAGCCTTGTCTCAGTCTGGATCCACAATCTCTGAAAACGTCAGAACAAATGTTTAAGTCAGCGTGATCTTGAAATTTCAACCTCATAACAACATTTTAAACAACTATATTCTCGCTTAAAACACTCTTAAAACTACACTCTGTTAAACTATGACGATCATATTTCAGATTTTTTACGCACCATTGTGTGTTTTCTCCTCCACGATCTCCTCCGGCATCTCTTGCCAAAATGCATTATGGGTAAATTGGCTTCCCAAGACTGCACAGGTCCGTTTCGATGCATCCTCGAAAAAGTGGGCAGAGCGAGGATACATCCGGGTATTCCATGTGTACTCGGTGAGAAACAGCCTAAGAATTGGAACAGTACTTGGTCTCCCACTGACGATGTTTCACGGGTACACGAGAGCACAAGTATGGACAGTATGGGTATTGGAAAAAGGCCATAGTCAAAAATGAAGAAGAAGAAAGTTGCAATGCTACGTGCAACATGCTACATGCTAAAGAGCTTCAGGGCACACATAATAGTGATGTTACACATGATTATAATCTGAACAATACACTCATTAGCAAGCTGGAGTGTGTGTGTACAGCGCATGGTAATGAGTAAATAAAACCTAAGCCTGTAGGTTGGACAGGGGAAAAAATGTTTCGGTCTGTTTGATGACTGAAGATTTACCATTTTTTGAGTCATCCAAAATTGTTTATTTGTGTTCTGTGTTGCTCTTCAGTTTGCCTAAGTTGACTTTCCCCAATAGTATCTGCTCATATTTTATTTTTATTGAACATCAACATATGCTTGTTAGTTTTAAACAATAATTATGGGTTCCAGAAACCCTCCCTGTCTATACTGACTAGCACAAGCTGCTGTGCTATTCTCTTCTTTCATGAAGAACTATGATGTATCTGACAGTTTACCACTTTTTTGTATTAATCAAAAGCATTTTACGCTTATTTGTGGTCTGAATTGATCCACATATTTCCTTATTTGGATTTTCCCTGAGTATCTGCTCAAATGTTTTGCTTTAACACTAACATGTGCTTGTTGCATTTAAACATTCATTATGGGGCCCAGAAACCCTTCCTTCCTGCATTCTGACCAACACATGCAGCTCAATTATTCTCCAACTTTCATGAAACAATTACTACATAATATATTATGTTTATTTGTGGTCTGTGTTTATATCTCCTCGGTTGACTTTTCTGAGTATGCGCTGAGAAACAGTTCTAATCAGTTCTCCACAGCATTCAGCCAATCTAGTAACATTCCTGGGCCTCTAAATAACAATATTGATGGTCTCAGATAATGGCGTGACTCCACCTGCCAATCTATCATTAGGCTCCCACAAACTGCATGATTCTCGATTATCGGTGACCGTCAGCGAGAATAGTGAATAGATCCGCGGTCGCAGCTCAAATTGTTGGGCTTTGTGCGCGGTTTTGAGACAACCCAGCAAGCCTGCGACAACTATCAGATTGTGTCTGATATTTGGGGAGTTGCAGCGGGAGTTGCTGTGGGCTGCAGCTTCAGGGTGAGCCTCTGTGAACTGCACGGTGAAGCCGCAGCCCACAGCAGGAGCTGTGATCACGTCCACTGGTGCTGCTAGCTACAGCCTTCACAAAACAAACTGTTTTACATTGAGTGTGCATTATTGGAAAATGAAAGCCCACAACAGTAGATGCTAACGTAAAATGCTAGTTGATTCTAATAGATGCTTACAAGACTTACTTCAAGCTCCTGTTGCAACTTTACCCTCCAGGTTGTCCTCTCTCTTCGTGTCATGACCATGTCTATATTCCCCTCCTCTTTTTGGGGGATTTCTTTTCAAACACATCGATACCATAACTCTGAGGCTTCATTCATGCGTATGTTTATATGAGCGCGGTGGTTGCGCAATATGCTCATATCCATGCTATTTAGCCTGTCAGATAGCAACATCACTGTGTGAAACACTGAGCGGGGGCACACAGATAAACATCTGCCTGAATCAATGCACTCACTCTCATGTTTATTGATACTTGCCTAGCCTAGATATTAGCTATGAGCTCTGGAGCATCTCCATGGCGACAGACGCATGAGTTGCCTCTCCCATCCGCTTTGTATGGGACATTTTGTCATAGTTTTTTGGAATTTATTCAAAACAGTTAGCTGTTAACATCACAAAATCTAATCGATTGGTCCTTGGATAAGGACAAATTGTCCATAAAGATTTTATGCGACTTGGGTGGATAGTTTCTGAAAAAAGTTAGTGAAATGCATACATACAAACCAATAAATAAATACCCACTGCCAAAAATATAACCTTCTCACGAGTGACGAGAAAACAGACTCCTTGAACTGACTCACAGGTTTTTGAGTCGTTCATGCAAGTGAATCGGTTGTGTGGGTCATTTGAGTCATTTAATTCAGCTGCGCATGCGCACCATTTTCACCCACTCCAGGACCTAGACGCTCAGCTGAACTGCTACGAACCACGGGGGAACATCTTGTATAAATGCTAAAACACTTCTGAGGAAAATAAACATTAAGTACACACATTAGTAGTTTTTAGTGGCCCTTTAGTGGTACTACGAAGCTGGATTTTCTCTAATTGAGATAACTTCAAGGATTAACCCTGGGTTTACCGTACTGCGACACTCGCTCACTTTTCACCAGGATAAATCACCGTGGTAAATGACGCTCAAAGTCTAACCTGCTCCAGAGCAGAATATGTTCTCAATAAGAGGTCAAAGCCCTGCCTTCTGACCAATCAGATCTCTAGGAAAATGACTCGCCCATTCTTAAATGATGGTGACTGGTGGGCAGGTTCAGCGCTGAGCTGCAGTGGAGAGATGAGAAAGTAATTGAGAGCCATCTTTTTGACATAATAAAGTAAATCCTGGTCTCTGAGGCTCTGAAGGAGGTTTTTATTTTTGATTTGTTTCAAGTCTGTTTATCTCCACGAGGGCTGATCTGGAATAATGAGGTTAATGATCACACCTGATAGAACTGCAGAAACGTGAATTTATGGAACCAGAACTACTCGTGTCGTCACGGTGATGAATTAATATTCCAACATAAAACACAAAACTAACTCAGCCCCAAAACAACTGGATGGAAAATATAAACTACAAGACGAGCAGTGAGGAAGATCAGCCCGACACGTTTCTGCTGTAATAAAGTGAAATTATAGAGCTGGGTTGTTAGGCCCAGCTGTCAAAGCTAATCATTATGAATCTTGGGATTAAATTGGATCCAGAACCCAGATCAGGGCACTTGTAAAGTCCAGTTTTCCCACCTGAGGCATCTGGCCAAAATAAAGCTTCTGCTCTCAATGCAACACCTTGAAAACGCTGTAAATGCTATAATTACTAGTCAGCTGGACAATTGTAATACTCTATGTGTGAGAATAAGTGCAGGTTTCATTGCCTGCCATCAGATGGTGCAGAATGATGCTGCTCATCTTTTTAAAAAGAAAAAAGTGTTTTCTTTTCACAACAAACACGTCTAAATTTACATAACACAAACAACTCGGTAAGGCAGTCACAACTTACGTATATAGGAACGAAAAATGAAAATGAAATAAATACATATACCTATCCTCATCTGTCTACCTATTATCATTCTCACACAGCATAGATGTGACTGTATGTACACCTTCTTCGGCAAGTTTAAGAATATTGCGTTTTTGAAGTTACTGGCCTCAGACAAGGGTTAATTTTCATATATTGTTATGTATATTATTGAATATTTATTCAGAGCTGAGATGCCTGAGAATATCTTACTGTTACTATCCTTGTTGTTCTTAGTTTTTACTAATGCTTTAAATGATAAGCATTAGTAAAAACTCTAGTGAGTGCTGATGGCTCTGTTTAAGTTGTTCCTTTTATCTCTGCACAGAAGTAACTGGGGAGCTCGAGATACTGGTAGAAGTATGTTCTGTTTAAGTTGTATGCCTGGCATGCATTTTGAAAACCATATAGCTGTAATGCCAAGGTGAGACCATTGCCTGTATCTGGAATCATGAAGTGCTGGTGTGAAGTTTGGGTAAAATGCTGGCCAACAATTTTTTTTTTAATCTCCTTTTCAATTTGAAATTTCTTGACTACTTCCGTCCAAACATTGAGTGATTTATTAATCCATGGGCTTGACCTCAGTTCCAGCTCCTCTCCCCTACGAGGGCAGCCAAGAAGTGACCATATTAGTATGATAATTTGACATCTCGATACTCTTCCTGTTGGCCACATGGACAGAGTTAGATGAGTACACTAAAGGTAAAGGACTTAGCTGGGCTGACATGTCTTTGAAGCATGGGCGAGCTAAGGCTCTTTTTCCCTTTTCTTTGAATATTTCACTCCGTGATTTTTGTTTTTCCAAATAGAATGTGACATGTGATTTGCCTCCCTCTCTGAATTGTTTGCGGGATCTCCACTAGGAGAAATACAAATATATAAAATACTCACAGTATAACATTCATCTCGACCACCCTGATTCTGCTAACCCTCTTTTAAATTGCTTTACCTGAATCCACAGGGGGAAAATGAAAACATTTTGGACCCCGTTTTAGATTTTAAAGAACATACTGGGTTTGTTGACAACTTAGCAGCCATGGAAACTCTGGAAGATTCCCAAGGCAAGATCCTGTTGGGACACTCAATCTTGTGCGATCTCGATTTGCACTGGAAAAATTATCTACAATCCATTTCACAACATATAGGACTATTCTTGTGGCTTGAATACTTTTTTTTACACTTATTTGGGGGGTGAATCAGTTAAATATTGATATTTTTGCCTGAGCTGCCACAATGCCATCTTTGATTTCCCAGAAACAAATGTCCACAGATTTCCGAAGATGACATCAGTTGAGAAACATTGTCAAACTTTGGCTAAATTTTGACTTTGGTGTGATCTTGTTTTCCTGTATTACTTAATTCTCTGTGCAGAGATTGTTTTTTTAGTAGAGTAACTGGTACACATAAACATGAGCTATCTCCCAGTTTTAGCATAATTGCACTGGCTGCCTATACATTTACATCTTACAATCCTTAAATTTGCTTTTAAATCTGCACAGTTGTGCCCAACTCTACCTTTCTGATCTGATTCAGGTTTCACCCCCAATTGGTCTCTTGTGTCAGCTGGCCACTTGCTGCTCAGTGTCCCTAAAACAAAGTTTAACCTCAGAAGGGACCAAGCGTTTGCAGTCATTGTCCGGAAGCTGTGGAAAGACTTAACTTTGTCCGTCAAACAGGCCACTTCCCTGTCTGTTTCTAAATCACATCTTAAACCCACCTGTTCTCTTTGGGCTTTGACACCAGTTGAGCTGTCAACTTTTTACTCTACACTTTTTTACTTATCTTTTAATACCTTTAATATTACCCATGTTTAATCATTTTAATTTGTCTTAACCATGTTATGTTTTATTTGTATTATCTGTATCTGTATCTATTTTATAATGTGTAAATTGTGCACTGTGCACTTTTACACCTTATTTATTCTTTATTTGTCTATTCTCTTCTTTCATGCAGAATGATGAAGATGTGAGGGAGTTTACCCATTTTTGTGTAATATTAAAAGTTTTGTTATGTTTATTTGTGGTCTGTGTTACTCTTCATATCACCTTAGATGGCTTTTCCTGATGTATTGGCTCATATTTTTTTGATTTAACATTAACACCCATTCTCTTTCAAATATTAATTATTGGGACCAGAATCACTTCCTGTTTACTGACAAGCACATGCTACTATACTAATCTCTTCCTTCATTAAGATTTGTGTTGGGATCAAGGAGTTCAGTACTTGTTGTGTAATATTCATACATATATTGTGTATTTTTATGACCGGTATGACTCTTCATATCTCCTTAGTTGACTTTTTTCTTAGTATCTGCTCGTATTTTATCAATTTAACACCAACATGTGCTTGTTAGTTTTGAGCATTCATTATGGGGACCAGAAGGGGCGGTACCAACTTGGATGTGTGGGTGGTTCTGACCATATTTGGTCATTGTGTGTGTGAAAGGAAATGGGTGCAGTAGCATTGTCCTTTCTGAAGGGGGGGTAGGTATTCAAGTGTGTGTGTGTGTCCAAACTGAAAAAGGTGACATTTCAGACTTGCCTAAAATTTTGCAGGGAGCTTCAGGATAGCTTCTGCATTGAGTATACAAATTATCCGAGTGGGGACCTCATTTTTTGTCCCCACACGGTTTTTGATCCCCACGACGTGACTGTGTAAACAGATTGAAGTCCCCAGCAAGATAGAAAAACACGCACACACACACACACACACACACACACACACACACACACACACACACACACACAGAGTTTCCCAGCGCCTCGGAGCCGCCGGCCTGCTGTTATCTCGTCTCCGGGCTCACATATGTCCTCACAGATAGTCTGACGTCTATCAAGGTCCAGGGAGACAGGAAGGGGGGACACACACCAAACACTTCAACGACACACTCCTGGGAAATGGTAAAGTTCCAACTCGGAGGAAAACCTCCCACCTCCCAGTTGTGAGCGTTCACCGGACAGGATCCATTCAACCAGTGGTGGTTTTAAAGTTTATTGTGCTGGTAGTTAAAACAGCTTCTCATCAACAATCTAACCAATACCACTCATCCGGAGAGTAATCCTGCCTCTCCAGTCAGAGTAAAAGTATTCTTTGAGAATGAAAGTGTATTTTAATGGGAAGAGAACAGAGCTCTGCAGATGAATCATGAATGGAGAACGAGCTCATAAGCCAGGAGGGTGGAGCTGCCGTGTGTTTGTGTCATTAAGTTAAGTTCCCTGTGAGCTCCACCCTGCAGGGGCACAAAGACCCCCTGTACCAACCCCCCCACACGCACACATCCCTCCACCCTGTATACCCCCTCCACCCATAGCTGAACGAAAACAGAGACTAAACCAGGCGGAGCCGCGACGTGCTAAAGCAACTAAAGTGTTTCAAACATCTGATCTCGCTGAGAATCACAAGTTTCTAGATCAGAGGTCCTTCATGACCAAACGCCAGGGTTTGTTTTAACACGTTTACCAAGTGAACTTCATCTGAACTCAACACAAAATCTAAAATCTGGTGAATCGAGCAGATATGGTTTTATTTAAACACAGAAGCTTAGTCTGCAGTTTATCGTTTCTCCTGATTCAACCCGTAGCTCTGAAAACATAAAAACCACAATACCGACATCAACTGACCCCGACTAAAAACGATGATGTCATGGCCCCGCCTCTCGACCTATAACCCCGCCTCCCTCTCCGTGACGTCATTAACACCACCAACATGGCGGACTACCTGCTCCAGGTGGAGCTGCAGGAGCTGCTGATGCTCGTCGCTTTAATAAGGACACATGCTGGATTTGGCCTTTTCTACGTTTTTTCATGCTCCGTGTCTTCTTCTCTGTTTCTGCTGTGTTTCTGTGGCAGCGTTACAGCGCCACCTATAGGCCTGGCAGGTGGACTACACCGTGTTGAGGAGTTTCCATGGTGCCGTGGACGCTGATGGTTCCCGTGTGGACGGGGAACTTTTTAGGAACGACGAGGAGAAAGAAGACTTTTTTTTTCTAGTGGTGACGGTTCAAAAAAAGTTCAAAAAGTTTATTTGTCAGATATGCTGCATGTTGCCATGCAGCACAAATGAAATTGCAGTCCTCCCCATCAGTGCAAAAGTGCAAACAATTTAGGAGTAAATAAAGTAAAAGAAAACAAAATAACAGGAATAGAAATACTATACAGTCTATACAGTCTATACAATCTATACAATCTATACAACAGTGCGAAAACAGATTCAAGTTGGCAGGTTGGCAGTGAGTGTAGTGATTGTGGGAATGGGGGGGAGAGCAGGGAGTGAGTTGAGTCTCCTGACTGCTTGGGGGAAAAAACTGTCCTTGAGCCTGCTGGTTCGAGCTCGGAGACTCTGCAGTCTCCTCCCGGATGGCAGCAGGCTGAAGAGGCTGTGAGACGGGTGGGTGGGGTCGCCTGCAATCCTGATGGATTTGCAGGTGAGACGGGAGTTGTAGATGTCCAGAAGGGGGGGAAGAGAGACACCAATGATCTTCTCTGCTGCTCTCACGATGCGCTGCAGAGTCTTACGGCAGGACACGGGGCAGGCGCCGTACCACACGGTGATGCAGCTGGACAGGATGCTCTCAATGGTGCCTCTGTAGAAGGGGAGCATAATGGAGGGCGGGGCTCTTGCTCTTCGCAGTTTGCGGAGGAAGTAGAGGCGCTGATTAGATTTCTTATACAGTGATGTGGTGTTGTGGGTCCAGGTCAGGTCTTCAGAGATGTGCACACCCAGGAACTTGGTGCTGCTCACCCTCTTCACTGCAGCACCGTGGATGATCAGCGGAGCATGCTGGGTGTGCGTTCTCATAAAGTCCACAACAATCTCCTTTGTCTTTTCCACATTCAGATGGAGATTGTTGTCCTTACACCACAAGACCAGCCTGCTGACCTCACTCCTGTAGCTTGTCTCGTCGTTGTTATTGATGAGACCCACCACAGTCGTGTCGTCAGCAAACTTTACGAAGAGGTTGGAGCTGGAAGATGGGGTGCAGTCATGGGTCAGCAGAGTGAAAAGGAGGGGGCTCAGCACACATCCTTGGGGGGCCCCCGTGTTCATCATGATGGTGCTGGAGGTGTTTCTGCCGACCCGAACTGTCTGTGGTCTCCCCGTCAGGAAGTCCAGCAGCCAGTTGCACAGGGCGGTGTTAAGGCCCAGGTGGTCCAGTTTGTGGATGAGCTGCTGTGGGATGATGGTGTTGAATGCTGAACTGAAGTCGATGAACAGCATTCTGACGTGGGAGTCCTTGGTCTCCAGGTGGGTGAGGGCTGAGTGGAGGGCGGTGGAGATGGCGTCGTCGGTTGATCTGTTGGGCCGATAAGCAAACTGGTAGGGGTCCAGAGTGGAGGGGAGGGCGGACTTGATGTGCTGCATGACCAGCCGCTCGAAGCACTTCATGATGATGGGGGTGAGTGCGACCGGGCGGTAGTCATTGTAGCAAGATGGAGGTGACTTCTTCGGGACCGGGATGATGGTGGTGGCTTTGAGGCATGTGGGGACAACAGCTTGGCTCAGTGAGGTGTTAAAGATGTCGGTGAAGACTTCTGTGACGGAGACAGAGGTGGTTGTGTATTAAGTATAAAATATAAATGAACGTCAGGAAGACATCGTCATGGAGAGAAGCCTGGTTCTCCTGGAACTGACCCCTGGTGGACTCCCTTCAAGGTCCTGGAGCGGAAACAGGATGAACTAGAGAGAAACTGAGAGTTTGTCCGAAAAGTCCCTCCTGTCTCCTCATCTATGGACTTTACCTGAACCCCCTGGATGACATCACGGGGTCAAGGAAAGGTGTTAGGAGGCTTCCTAAAGGAGTTAGTAAAGGAGTTAGGAGGCTTCCTAAAGGAGTTAGTGAAAGGTGTTAGGAGGCTTCCTAAAGGAGTTAGGAAAGGTGTTAGGAGGCTTCCTAAAGGAGTTAGTAAAAGGTGTTAGGAGACTTCCTAAAGGAGTTAGTGAAAGGTGTTAGGAGGCTTCCTAAAGGAGTTAGAAAAGGTGTTAGGAGGCTTCCTAAAGGAGTTAGTGAAAGGTGTTAGGAGGCTTCCTAGAGGAGTTAGGAAAGGTGTTAGGAGGCTTCCTAAAGGAGTTAGTGAAAGGTGTTAGGAGGCTTCCTAAAGGAGTTAGGAAAGGTGTTAGGAGGCTTCCTAAAGGAGTTAGTGAAAGGTGTTAGGAGGCTTCCTAAAGGAGTTAGTAAAGGTGTTAGGAGGCTTCCTAAAGGAGTTAGTAAAAGGTGTTAGGAGGCTTCCTAAAGGAGTTAGTAAAGGTGTTAGGAGGCTTCCTAAAGGAGTTAGTAAAAGGTGTTAGGAGACTTCCTAAAGGAGTTAGTGAAAGGTGTTAGGAGGCTTCCTAAAGGAGTTAGTAAAGGTGTTAGGAGACTTCCTAAAGGAGTTAGTAAAGGTGTTAGGAGACTTCCTAAAGGAGTTAGTGAAAGGTGTTAGGATGCTTCCTAAAGGAGTTAGTAAAGGAGATCACGGTGGTGAGGCAGTCAGACTTTCACTTAGTGACGTCATAATAAAGCGACGGCGGCTCTAGTTAGTGACGTCTGCCATGGTGGGGAAAGAACTACAAGTTTCTGAAAATGAACTACAGAAAGTTCATCTGGGTTCTAGATGATTTCAAGTGGTTCTAGGCAGATTATTACTTTGGTAACTTACATGATCTGCTCCTTGTTCAGTCATCCTGAGTTTCCCTGAACGCTCCGATGATCGGGTTCCTTTAAATGTTGTCGCCGCAAGGAATTGTGGGGGAACATGAGCTGGTCTCCTTTGGTAAAGGAAGCATCAGTGGTTCCTAGGCTAAAGGAGGTTCTAAAGGAAGCATCAGTGGTTCCTAGGCTGAAGGAGGTTCTAAAGGAAGCATCAGTGGTTCCTAGGCTAAAGGAGATTCTAAAGGAAGCATCAGTGGTTCCTAGGCTAAAGGAGGTTCTAAAAGAAGCGTCAGTGGTTCCTAGGCTAAAGGAGGTTCTAAAGGAAGCATCAGTGGTTCCTAGCCTAAAGGAGGTTCTAAAGGAAGCATCAGTGGTTCCTAGGCTAAAGGAGGTTCTAAAGGAAGCAACAAGCCTCCTTTCCTTTGTTTATTGAGAATTCAGACAGTCCTTATCATGGCCGCCACACAGAACAGTTCCGGGGTTCAGGAGAAGTGGATAGTTCAGGAGTTAGGAGGGACAATTCGGACGGACCCTGTGTTTTGGAAGGAGAGTGAAGATGAGTCTCAGTTTCTCCATCCGTCTCTAGAGCTCACATATAAACACCGGCCGGGCGATGAGTGGGTGGAGTCACTCCTACGATGTTCCAGCTGAATCTCAAACCATGACGAACACCAACTAATCCGCAGTGAGAAATGTGAGCTGACATGTTGTTATAAAAACAGTCAGCAGACTCGTTATGGAGTTGTTAGATCCCCACATGCTTTGTGTCGGGGGAGGGGGTCCCCAAAACTAACCCCAAACACCGAAAACATTCAAACAGACACATTCAACTTGTTCACTCTTATCAGATCAAGATACAGACAGTAACGTAGAGTTACAGAAATACTTAAAGACAGTCAGGATATTGACACACAAGAGATGAGACTGTGTGTGTGTGTGTGTGTGTGTGTGTGTGTGTGTGTGTGTGTGTGTGTGTGTGTGTGTGTGTGTGTGTGTGTGTGTGTGTGTGTGTGTGTGTGTGTGTGTATATTAGGGATGTCCCTATCAGATCGGTAGATAACGGATCGAGGCTGATATTAGTGATTTGTTAGTGATCGGGAATCGGCAAATCCAGCCGATCACCCCGCCGATCTAAAAAAAAAAAAAAAAAGCTCGGTCCGCTACGTCACCTAATAACCAGAACAATCAGGGACTAGAAGCTCCGGTGGAGCTGCAGAAGCTAGAAGCAGGCGGAGCGGGGCCATAGACCTATAAAACTAGAGTGATATAGAGTGGTCTATTTGTTTATGTGCAGAAGTCTACTTCTAAATTTCTATGTGGTCTGTCTTCTGCGTTTTTGTTGTGTTTGGTGAGTCACAGCGCCCCTAAAGGTCTGGCATGTGTACTACATGTCCTGAAGCCTCGTGTTGAGCCGTGTTCATAGTGAGGTGTGACGGAGGTTTGGGAGAAGGACAGGGAGGACAAAGATCGTTTTTTTGTCGTGTGGATGTTCCTCAGTTTACAACAACAACTAAAGAGAAAGAAGAATTATGATTCAATAAGTGAGTTTTACAATAAGTTCTAGGTAAACAAAGCTTCTGCCAATAGTGCTTTTAGCTTCAGACATCTTAGTCGCTCCAAAAATACACTATTGAGTATATTTGCAATAGTAATGTGAGTATCGGATCGGGAACGTATCGGTATCGGCCGATACTCAATTCTGAAAAATCGGATCGGTATCGGGGGCAAAAAAGTGTGATCGGGACGTCCCTAGTTTATTTATATACGGGAGGTTGAGAGATACCGTCTAGATATAGTCGGGCTCACCCCCACGCACAGCTTGGACTCTGGAACCCAGATCCTCCTTCCTCCCCTCACCTATGGTCATGAGCTTTGGGTCATGACTGAAAGAAGGAGATCCCGGATACAAGCGGCTGAAATGAGTTTCCTCCGTAGAGTGGCTGGGCGCACCCTTAGAGATAGGGTGAGGAGCTCCGTCACCAGGGAGGAGCTCGGAGTAGAGCCGCTGCTCCTCCACATCCAGAGGAGCCAGCTGAGGCTCGGGCATCTGTTTCGGATGCCCCCCGGACGTTTCCCTTGGGAGGTGTTCCGGGCATGTCCCTCTGGTAGGAGGCCTCGGGGCAGACCTAGGACACGCTGGAGAGACTATGTCTCTCGGCTGGCCTGGGAACGCCTTGGGGTCCCACCAGAAGAGCTGGAGGACGTGTCTGGGGCGAGGGAAGTCTGGACATCCTTGTTGAGACTGCTGCCTCCATGACCCAGCCCCGGATAAGCGGTGGACAATGGATATATATATATATATATATGTGTGTGTATGCACTTACGGAACAAATCAGAGTCGGGCCGGGGGCGGGGCACATGACCGGGCCCTTTAAACCCAAATAATAAAGCTCATCATAAGATCATTTAACAACATACACATGCCCCCAACAGAAGGAACTTACAAGCTTCAGCACCACGAAGAGCAACTATGTCATTTTGAAGTCCATCAAACGGACATGAAGTAGAACAAATCAAGAGAACAACAAAAACATGTAGTAGGCTACTACATCACTAATAGTCAGTCTTGACTGGGGTCAGTGGCACTGCCAGGATTCAATTTCATAGTATGCACAGACAACCCCACCCCCACCCCCCCCCACCCCCCCACTGTATCCACCCCTCAATCATTTTTTTATGGCCACAAGAACAATGTCATGCAGAAATGCAGTATAAGTATAAAAAGCCTTTGCATCACAGATAGATAGTTGTGTAGCCAGAATAAGAGTTTACGTCTCTCCTTCTGCTGCAGCTGCATAAAAAAGCTGCTTTTCCCAAAACTTCTGGGGGTTGAGGAGGGAGACAAACGTCAGTGGCGCTCTACCAGGGCGCCACTGACTGGGGCAACCTATATAAGCCCACATAAGTCCAGCTCTCTTGATAGTGGCGATTAGAAAAAAACTGTTTGCATGATCTGCCCTCCTCTGGGCCCGGGCCGGAGAGGCCCGTCCTCCCCGGCCCGGAGCCAGGGGAGAGGCCCGGCTCCCCCGGCTCCCCCGGCTCCTCGCTCTCCCGGCTCCCCCGGCTCCCCCGGCTTCCCCGGCTCCTCGCTCTCCCAGCCCCTCCCAAAGCTCCGCCCCTGTATGTATGTATGTATTTGACCAACTTTTGACAAAAACTATTCACCCAGATTTCATGATATTTTCAGGGATGATTTGCAGGATGGTCCAATTAAAATTTGAGAGTGATTGGGTCAAAGGTCAACGTCTAGGTTACTAAACTGCGGTCAGTTTTAATCCGATTGAAGTTTTCCTTGGCAAAGGTAATAAATATATGTTAAAACAGGACATGAAAACAAGGGGACTTTACCAAGACAAATTGACTTGAGACTTTAATGTGTGACTCGTTCTCATGTCTGTTTAAACCCTGCAGCTCTTTGGACGCTTCCATCTCCCATCTTCAGGACGATAAACCCGACAAAGGTCATCCACCGAGGTCGCTGAACGTGACGGAGCCGCTTGGACCCAACGGTCAGTCCAGTTCATCTCCAGTCCAGACCAGACCCGACACATTCCTGTCAAACCGAAGCTCGTTAAGTCCAGCTCAGATTTACTCCCTGAGGCGGAGCCGCCGGCTCGCCGCTCGGATTCTGAATCATGGCTGACCTTTGCAGCTTTTTATGGCCCTGAAGCTCGCTGACCGTGAACAACGGAGCCGTTAGCGCTGCAGCTGGAGCTGCACTGACACATGAAGCTCCAGGATCCCTTCACTGTCCTCGGCTCGTGGCTCCAGCAGGGCTCTACCAGGGCTCTACCAGGGCTGAACCAGGGCTCTACCAGGGCTGAACCAGGGCTGAACCAGGGCTGAACCAGGGCTCTACCAGGGCTGAACCAGGGCTCTACCAGGGCTCTACCAGGGCTGAACCAGGGCTCTACCAGGGCTGAACCAGGGCTGAACCAGGGCTCTACCAGGCTGAACCGGGGCTGAACCGGGGCTGAACCAGGGCTCTACCAGGGCTCTACCAGGGGTCTACCAGAGCTCTACCAGGCTGAACCAGGGCTAAACTCGGGCTGCATCAGGGTCGCAGAAGGGCTGAACCAAGGGAGCTGCACCATGCCTCCATCATTGCTGCACCAGGGCTCCACCAAGGCCGAACCAGGGCTTAACCTGAGCTGAACCTGAGCTGAACCAGGGCTCCACCAGGGGTGAACCAGGGCTGAACCACCAGAGCTGAACAGCTTTAAACCAGGGCTCTACCAGGGCTGAACCAGCCTTAAACCAGGGATGAACCAGAGCTGAACCAGCCTTAAACCAGGGCTGAACCAGGGCTGCACGTTCCTTAAAGATGCTTTAAGTAAAGAAAACCTGCAACATATTTATATAGTTTGATTAAAACCAGTGGCGGTTTTATAGAAAACTAGTTGTTTTAATCAGTGTGAACTATACCGCTGCTTTCAGGGGGGCTTAGGGCGATGACCCAACACACATTCATTATACAGGCTGATTTGTCTTCCCCACTGTCTTCAGGGACACAATTGGACACAAAAAGCCACAATTAAAGTTTTTGTATGAATTTCCAGGACATTGCATGGACGTCTTGTCTGGAAGTCGTATGAACGTCAATGGAAAAAACAAAACAAAAGTGCGATTCCACCGGGAATGAAATCCACATTAACCTGCACAAAATAACCTCTGAAATACATTAACACACATCAACAAACTAATAATTGACACCAAACACACATGACGACCAGAGCTCCAGTCCTCAGCACCATCTTATACAACACAGTGCTGAATATTAATACTAGTTTATAGACTTTACCTTCAGACAGAAGCTCCACAGACCTGGATCAGCTTCTGTTGCTGCTCCTCAGAGTCCCACACATTATTCTTTATGAGGAAATCCAACATTTACCAGGTTTCCTTGTTTGAAATTGAGCAGCCGTCTGATTTAATGGGACGTTTAAGACTAACGACACCATAGCTAGTTAAATATTGTTATATTTAATTATAATATTACTAGTCTAGAAGAAGTCAAAATGTATTCATAACTAATTTAGCCATTTCAATCATCAAATACAATTTTCAAAATAAGGTTATAACTGAAGAAAAAGTTCTGACATTTCTGTGTCAATAATCAATAAATTATTCAGATTATTATTTGTTACATAATCAGTCAGATTTAGAACTGCTCAGTGTTTCACTGTTTCAGGATTTCAGTAAACACGAAATCACCATCGTGTGAGGAGGAACATCAGAACGTGTGTGTGTGTGTGTGTGGTGTGTGTTGGGGGGGTGGGGGGGTGGGGGGGGCAATGAATACTCAGCGGGTTGTAACACTTCTCATCATTTGGTTTCTCTTCATGGAAACAACCAGAACATGACAATGTCCAACTCTCCGGAGGCACGGGGGCAATAAATTCAAACTACCCCGACCACAGCCAGAGACCCCCCCCCCCCCCGTTAGTTTTAGCACTCAAGCCACACACACACACACACACACACACACACACACACACACACACACACACACACACACACACACACACACACACACACACACAGCAGAGAACAATGAGCTCTAAACATGAACACTGGTAGAACACGGACATTCTAGTGGATTATGGTGACTGTCAAAATAAAAGTACCAAGTTGGACTGTTATTACGGTGACAGTCAAAATAAGAGTACCAAGTTGGATTGTTATTATGGTGACTGTCAAAATAAAAGTACCAAGTTGGATTGTTATTACGATGACTGTCAAAATAAAAGTACCAAGTTGGATCGTTATTACGGTGACTGTCAAAATAAGAGTACCAAGTTGGATTGTTATTATGGTGACTGTCAAAATAAAAGTACCAAGTTGGATTGTTATTATGGTGACTGTCAAAATAAAAGTACCAAGTTGGATTGTTGATAGGGTGACTGTCAAAATAAAAGTACCAAGTCCAGGAGAACGTGGACTGGGAGTCATGACACCATGACGACTCGTCCACGGATGAGATTTCAGAATTTCTTGGAGAAAATAAATCCTGTATATCTAGTTTTATATATTATTTCTAATTGATATTTTATATATGTTCCATATATCTAGTATATGTCCATATATATTCAGTATAGTATCATATGGCTTTGTTTCTCGTGAAGAATGGTCTTCTTTGCGCACATGACCCCCCCCCCCCCCCCCCCCTCTGCTGCACGTTCCAGCTCACTAATGACTGTCAGTCATATTTTAATCATGTTGATCATGTACTATCGCTACTGTCTGAGCCCCGCAGCTCGTTAACCAGCACCTGAACGCTTCACTCATAACCTCATCTATGAAGAAACCTTTTAACTTTACGGCTCATTTGTTTAACACATTTCTGAAACCGTATTTCTGAAGACGTGTCTGAGCGCGGTGGAGTTCGGCTCTGGACAGCTGCCAGTGTTTATATGTTTGTGTCAAATATACTTAATAATCCTTCCACATGTGTCAAATATACTTTGAAATGCAATCCTTCAAATCAATAATGCTGAAAGAAAGTTGTTAGAGACGGGTTGTCCAGGGTTGCAGTTTTGTGGACGAGTCGTCCGGAGGAACCTTTGTTCTGATTGGCTCTACTGAGCATGTGCAGAATGACTAGTTACCACCAACATGGTGACCAGGAACACATCACGCTGCTCTGCAGTGAAGCTTCAGACCACAGAGGAGGCACTGCTGTGCAGCGTGGGTCAAACCATGAAGGAGCTACGAGTTTGGATGAACTGAAAGTATACTGACAAGAAATCGTTGTTTTGCTGCTGTCAGCAGAAAATCTGTAGTTTGGTTTCTTGCTTGAGTAAAATAGACGGCAGGTTTTATTTATGTTGAGCAGCAGTGAAGCGTCCTGCTGGGGTTCGTTTGTCTCGTTGATCTCATGTTTCAATGATCATTTGGAAATAAGAGACGATTGATGAATTGGAGGTACTTGGTAATCAAGTACTGTAAAGGATAAAACATTTAAGACATTTTGTCTGTTTGAAAGTAAAGACGGTTGTTCATTTCTGTTTGAAGGTTTTCAACCTAATTCAAACTCCAATAAGAAAATAAAATTGAGAGGAAGAACAGAGTGAACGACAGGATAACTTGTCAACGTTACAAAAGTTTAGCATCTTTACATATTTGGCGTTTCTGTGGATGTAAAACTTGGAAAAATGAAATGAAAACGCAAAAACGATGTCTTCACTGAAACGTGTCAACAGAGCTCTAGTTACATTTAGTTACACTGCAGTACTCTGGGGGTGAATGGGGGGCAGCTGTGGAGTAACGGAGTACCTAGTAACTGAGTACCTCCTTGATCTGAGCTGTGAAAACGGTAGAAACTCGTTTACTACAATATTTTCTTTATAAAAACACAAAAGACGACTCACAGTGAGCTCGTGCATCAGGAGGCGCAGACCGCGCTGCCCTTCACCGCACCTCCTGCCTTCCTCGTGCACATTTCACCTGCACGCACGCGCAGAGGAGGAGGGGCGCGCGCCCGGCCACTGATCTCGCTCGCGGCTCCTTTATATAGTGTGAGCGCGCGGACGGAGGACGCATTGGAAACGTCTCCACCGCGCGTCAGAAGTCCAACAGCCGCGCGACAGAAGTCCAACAGCCGCGCGTCAAAAGTCCAACAGCCGCGCGTCAGAAGTCCAACGGCCGCGCGTCAGAAGTCCAACAGCCGCGCGTCAAAAGTCCAACAGCCGCGCGTCAGAAGTCCAACGGCCGCGCGTCAGAAGTCCAACGGCCGCGCGTCAAAAGTCCAACGGCCGCGCGTCAGAAGTCCAACAGCCGCGCGACAGAAGTCCAACAGCCGCGCACCCCGCGCAGGTACGAGCTCCTTCTTCTTTCTATTCTCATGTTTTCAAAAGAGAAAAACTGCCGCACGCAGTATAAAAGGTCAGTTTGAGCGATGCGCGCGTCTCTGGAGAACATCTCAGAAATAACAAGTATTCATGTACTTTAGTACTCCGAGTATAACAACCTGTCAGAGGATGTATTTTTGAATTATTGACAACTGTTGGATCAATAACCCGAAGAAAACCTGAAGTGACGTCACAAAGTGGCTGAGCTGTTAAAATGAACTCCATCAGTAATAAACATGAACATTTTCACAAAGTTTTCAAACTTTCAGGTAAAGTTTGAAAGTACTGGATTAAGTTTCTGTACTTTACTTTCTTATTTCAATACTTTTATTGTGAAAGTTCTGGGGGCTTTCAGGAAGTTATTTTTATCAACCTGAAGAAGATTGTCCTTCAATGTTTCTACTGCTGCTTTTACTTTTTCCTCGTCGTCCAGAAACTTTTCTCTGTTTACATTCAGAAGGAGAAGCTGCTGGTTCTGGACCGCTGAGGACTTCAGCTGGTTCTGGTCCTCAGGTGGTTCTGAACCACTGAGGACTCCAGCTGGTTCTGGACTTCAGGTGGTTCTGGACCTCTGAGGACTTCAGCTGGTTCTGGACTTCAGTTGGTTCTGGACTGCTGAGGACTCCAGCTGGTTCTGGACCTCAGGTGGTTCTGGACCTCTGAGGACTTCAGCTGGTTCTGGACCGCTGAGGACTCCAGCTGGTTCTGGACCCTCAGCTGGTTCTGGATCTCTGAGGACTTCAGCTGGTTCTGGACCGCTGAGGACTCCAGCTGGTTCTGGACCCTCAGCTGGTTCTGGACCTCTGAGGACTCCAGCTGGTTCTGGACTTCTGGTGGTTCTGGACTGCTGAGGACTCCAGCTGGTTCTGGACCTCTGAGGACCTCAGCTGGTTCTGGACCTCAGGTGGTTCTGGACCTCTGAGGACCTCAGCTGGTTTGTTTCCACAGCAGAAAGGTTCCTCTGGGAACAGGAAGCTACAGATGGAGGATGTCAACTTCCTGTCCTGAGTTTCCTCCAGAGATAACAGAACCCACCTCATGGACTGGGACCTCCTGTCAGGGTCTCTAGAGGTTCAGAGTCAAAGTGTCAGTACTTTTTATTAAAGTTTCACTAGTTTTTATTAAAGTTTCAGTACTTTTTATAAAAGTTTCAGTAGTTTTTATAAAAGTTTCAGTAGCTTTTATGAACGTTTCAGTGCTTTTAATCAAAGTTTCAGTACTTCACTTGACATTTTTCAATGACGTTTGGTACACTTCTATATTTAGTTATTTTGTGACGTTTCAGTACTTCTTTCTTGAAGCCTGTTCAAGTTTTGTTCCTCCGTATTGAAGTTTTAGCACTGTTCTATGACGTTTTGGTACTTTGGTTGTATGATACTTTGTCTTTTTGTGAAGTTTTGTGACTTTTAGTTCAAGATTGTTGAATTTTTGTTGAAGTTTCAAACGTTTCCGTTGAAGTTTTGATCATTTTCTGTGATACTAAAGTCTTTATTTTGATGTTTCAGTACTTTTTGTTTCATCCGTTTTGAAGTTTTGAAACTTCAGTAGAAGTTGTGGTGCTGTTCTAACAAGTTTTGGTTGTTTGGTTCTTACTTCTTGTTGTTTTTGTATTTTAAATGTTTGCTGACGACATGATAATCAATGATAAATCGTCCATATTGATGTTTGACCGGTTGGTTAGAGTTTTTTATGAGATAATAAACGAGAGCGTTACTTGAGAGTCGTCACAGTTTTTGTTGAGCAGTTTGGTGATTTACGTCCAACAGGCTCGTCTGTGTGCATCAGACTCTGTGGCTCCACCTGGATGGACCCCCACCCAGAACCCCCCCCCCCCCCCCGTGAACAGGGGGCGTTATTCACTCACCCCCCATCAGGAAACAACAGCTCAGTGACTCCGAGTGTTTTCAGCCTGTTATTCACCTCATGAATCGCACTTTCTGTGTGTGTGTGTGTGTGTGCGTGCGTGCGTGCGTGCGTGCGTGCGTGCGTGTGTGTGTGTGTGGCAGAAATATGAATGAATGGATAAAGAACACTGGTTCGGAGGTGGGCCGTTCGTAGCAGTGAACCACTGTGTTACAGGTTGCTGAGCATTTGGGCCCCGTTTCCATGACAACAGCTTCAAGTGAAAACGTTACATTTTGCAACGTTTTTTACACGACAATGGCGCTAATGCTAATGCTGATGCTACGGCCAGTGGAACCTGTCTCATGCCGCTCCTTGGCTTGGAGCCTCTGATGATTTCATTTCTCCGTCAGAACCGTTTTCTCCAGAATCAGTCCGAAGACGGCGGAAGAAATAGAAATAGCCGCGGGATGATGTCACTCTTGTGGTCAACAGGTATGAAAACATGTGAACTGAAGGTGTGTGTGTGTTTCCATGACGACCTGAGAGGAAAGATGTTAATGTGAGTCTCTGGAGCAGCTGGAACGTGGGCAGGGTCTTTACCGGAGACACACAACACACCCTACACACCCTACACACAACACACCCTACACACCCTACACACAACACACCCTACACACCCTACACACAACACACACACTGCACACACACTCCACACACACTCCATACACACTCCACACACACTACATACACACAACACACACCCTCCACACACACTCCACACACACAACACACACACTGCACACACACTCCATACACACAACACATACCCTCCACACACACTCCATACACACAACACACACACTCCACACACACTGCACACACACAACACACACACTGCACACACACTCCATACACACAACACACACCCTCCACACACACTCCATACACACTCCACACACACTCCATACACACAACACACACCCTCCACACACACTCCATACACACAACACACACACTCCACACACACTGCACACACACTGCACACACACTCCACACACACTGCACACACACTCCATACACACAACACACACACTGCACACACACAACACACACACTGCACACACACTGCGCACACACTCCATACGAACAACACACACACTCCACACACACTGCACACACACAACACACACACTGCACACACACTGCACACACACTCCACACACACTGCACACACACTCCAGACACACTCCTCACACACTCCAGACACACTCCTCACACACTCCTCACACACTCCTCACACACTCCTCCAGCTTCCTGCTCACACAACAGGTACATTTTCCCATGCGGCTGACGTGGTGAGTTCAAACCGGTCCGCCAGGGTTTTTAATAGCCGCCGCTGCCGCTGCCGCTGCCGCTGCCGCTGCCGCTGCCGCTGCCGCTGCCGCCGCTACAAAGGCTCCTCAGTGCGCCACACAGTGGGGCAGAGTCGGGGGCCGACGCCTCGGCCAATCAGGAGGCTGCGTTCACACTTCAGAGCAGCGTGGCTGGTAGAAACAGTCCTGAACGCTTCCAGTGATCACATGTTCACCTCACGGTTCACCTCCGTCGCTGCTTCTTACGTTTTCATTCCGATTGAATCACTTTTCCGTGAGTTTTGTGGCGAGAGAAACGATTCGTTAACATCTAACTATCCGTTCTTTGTCCATACGGCGGCTCCGTTGACCCGACGTTCTTGCGGTGTTGGTTCTGAACAGTTTTATGTTCGCACTGCATTTCATATGAAAACGCATCATTTTTGTTTTCATTTCAGAAAATCTTCGCTTTTACACAATGTTTTCAGAGTTAACGGTTTTTCTGTTTGTATAAGTAGCGTTGCCATGGCAACGCAGAGCCTTCAAGTTTGTGTACGGAGAGTAAATTAGGTTTCTTAACATTTAATAAGTACTTGGTTTTCACAAGTAGCTAAAGGTCAGTACTGGTATCGGTATTAAGTAGCTAAAGGTCAGTACTGGTATCGGTACTCGGTATTAAGTGCTAAAGGTCAGTACTGGTATCGGTATTAAGTAGCTAAAGGTCAGTACTGGTATCGGTACTCGGTATTAAGTAGCTAAAGGTCAGTACTGGTATCGGTATTAAGTAGCTAAAGGTCAGTACTGGTATCGGTACTCGGTATTAAGTAGCTAACGGTCAGTACTGGTATCGGTACTCGGTATTAAGTAGCTAAAGGTCAGTACTGGTATCGGTATTAAGTAGCTAAAGGTCAGTACTGGTATCGGTACTCGGTATTAAGTAGCTAAAGGTCAGTACTGGTATCGGTACTCGGTATTAAGTAGCTAAAGGTCAGTACTGGTATCGGTACTCGGTATTAAGTAGCTAAAGGTCAGTACTCGTCCTTTTTGTTATTGCTGCCTCCCTACTTTAGAACATTTAAAAAGACAAATCGTAGGAGATACGACTTGAGTTCTCTGAGGAGAAAAGCTTCTCGTCCAATCTGCCGCCTCGTGTTTACGACCTCGGGGGGGAGGGGGCAGTAAACAGAGGGCAGAGCTGTAAATTACCCCCCTATTGTGGTATCAAGGGGTAAAAGGGTAAGTTCACTGCCTCCTGGAAGTGATGCCTTCAGTGTCTGATGCTGGAGAGTAATCTGAGTAACTCAACAGCATGTCAGGCTGACCCTTCTGATGTTAAAGGTCAAAGGTCAGAGGCTCGCGAGGAAAACAACCTTTAAAACATCATAAACTCTTCATAAGACGATTCCTGGAAAACCACCGTCTGCATTCTGGGGCAGATACACAGAGATTATAGAGCATCTTCCTCCTCTAACATCCAGATCATAGAGCATCTTCCTCCTCTGACATCCAGATCATAGAGCATCTTCCTCCTCTAACATCCAGATCATAGAGCATCTTCTTCCTCTGACATCCAGACCATAGAGCATCTTCTTCCTCTTACATTGAGATTATTGAGCATCTCTCTCCTCTAGCATTAGATTATAGAGCATCTACCTGCTCTAACATCAGAATATAGAATGTCTTCCTCCACTAACATCCAGATAATAGAACATCTTCTTCCTCTTACATCAGATTACAGGGCATAGTCCTCCTCCAACGTCCAGATTATAGAGCATCTTCCTCCTCTAACGTCCAGATTATAGAGCATATACCTGCTCTAACATCCAGATTATAGAGCATATAGAGTTGAAGCATACAGAACTGCTGCTTCCTGCTTGTTTGTGTTCATCTTTAAACATCCTCCTTGTTGTTTCTCAGTAGTTTTGCTTTCCAGCGGCAGGAAACAATTTTTCTCAGTGTTTTGTGTTTGACGACGTTCAGAGAGGAACACGTTTCATCGTCGGGATTATTTATCGCCTCCTGCAGGACGACTCTCTGAGTCGCGGCTGAAACAGGATCCACATGTTGTTGTTTCAGAATAAATCAGCTTCAGGAGACTTTAATGGGAACCAGACGTCTGCCAGGAGCACGACGTCACACTGTCCACTAAGAGTGCTTCTCAGATCAATCAATCAATCAATCAATCAATCAATCAATCAATCAATCAATCAATCAATCAATCAATCAACCAATCAACCAATCAACCAATCAATCAATCAATGTCTGGAATGAAGGTCAGATCTTTGGTAAGGGCCACATTGTTTCTTTGTCATTGTTGCCTCTTTCTAGTTGTTCTGTATTTTTGTGCCATTTGTAGTTGTTTACTGTCTGTTTGCGGTTGTTTACTGTCTCTGTGTGGTTGTTTACTGTCTCTTTGTGGTTGTTTACTGTCTCTTTGTAGTAGTTTACTGTCTCTGTGTGGTTGTTTACTGTCTGTTTGCAGTTGTTTACTGTTTCTTTGCAGTTGTTCACTGTCTCTGTGTGGTTGTTTACTGTCTCTGTGTGGTTGTTTACTGTCTCTTTGTGGTTGTTTACTGTCTCTGTGTGGTTGTTTACGGTCTCTTTGTAGTTGTTTATTGTCTCTTTGTGGGTATTTACTGTCTCTGTGTGGTTGTTTACGGTCTCTTTGTAGTCGTTTATTGTCTCTTTGTAGTTGTTCACTGTCTCTTTGTGGTTGTTTACTGTCTCTGTGTGGTTTAGTGATGTAGTGGTACATTTTTACGTCACTCTTACATGAGTTTTCATAGTTTGTTACGGACGGTTGGTGGTGTGTGTGCGTGTGTGTGTGTGTGTGTGTGTGTGTGTGTGTGTGTGTGTGTGTGTGTGTGTGTGTGTGTGTGTGTGTGTGTGTGTGTGTGTGTGTGTGTGTGTGTGTTATTTTATTTTATGTGAAGCACTTTTTTTTGTATGAAAACTGCTCTACAAATAAAGTTTGATTTGATACTTTGTCGCTTTCTGCAGCTTCTCAACTCTTCATTGATCAGCTGCTTCTTCTTCGTCTTTGTGGTTTTGTTCTTTGTTTTGTATTTTCTTTGTTTATTGTTTGTGCGAGAGGAGGGTGGAACCGCTCAGAGGATCATCAGCTGTAACTGGAAACACATGAACGCCTGGCGGAACACTGGAAAGTTCCTCTCGTCTCTTCTCTTCCTCCATCAGCCTAATCTCACTTTCAAGCTTTCTGGAGATTCACTCCTTGTTTTCTTGTTGTCTCACTGAGCGTTGTGTGTGTGTGTGTGTGTGTGTGTGTGTGTGTGTGTGTGTGTGTGTGTGTGTGTGTGTGTGTGTGTGTGTGTGTGGGGGGGGGGGGGGGGGGGTTCAAGCTCTGTCATAAACATCTTGCACACTGTTCCTGGAAGGTTGAGAACATGAGGTCTCATGGGTAACCTCCCTGAACGGTGTAAAGCGACACCGTGATGGTAGAGTCTGAAGATCGTCTGGTTGACCTCTCACCCCCCTGATCTGACAAAACAAAGTCTTGGCTCATGAGCACGGGGACATTTCATCATTTTCACAGATCTGCATCACAACGGAGTCAGAGGGTTTTTCCAGAAGTTAAGTTTCCAGCTTCGTTGTCATGTAAACAGAACCTCAAAGCGACACCAACGTTTTCTGTTCTCACTTGAAAACCCTATAAGAGTGAGACCAGGAGAGTGGAGGGGATTCCTCCGCAGTCTGACTGCATCACAAAGGTTTTTCTGGTTGAGTCAGACGAGTGTTTGTGAAAAAGGTTTAAAGTGTCGTAAACGAAGCACAAACTTCACCAAACAAGGACTGGAAACTTTCCGTCCGGATTCAGATTGCAGGATCTCGTGGTCTTCGGCTCAGGTCCAGACCTTAATCCTGCTGATAAGAAACATCAGCCTCCGTTTCACCTTCAGTCACTCGACAGAGTTTTTATTGTCAGAACTGACTTTAAAACATCTTTTATATCATGGCTGTTCGTTTTTCTCTTCTTTGCTGGTTTGAAAGATGTTCTGGAGCTCTGAGTGAGAAGATGATTGAAGTTAATGTGGAGAAAATGGATGAGTCGTCACAGTCTGACAGTCGCTGCCAACACACCACTGGGACGGGTCCTCCAGGGTCCTCCAGGGTCCTCCGGGGTCCTCCAGGGTCCTACTGGTTCCTGAAGGTTCTTGCTGGTTCCTGGAGGTTCCTATTGAGTCCTACTGGTTCTTCCAGGTTCCTGAATGTTACTGTGGGTTCCTCAAGGTTCTTGGTAGGTCCTGTTGGTTACTTGTGGTTGTGGTCCCTAGCGGATTTTGGTCATTCCTGCTGGTTTCTGGTAGGTTCTGGTGTTTTCTTGTGGTTCCAGGTGTTTCCTGTGGGTCCTTGCTGGTTTTTGCTGGTACTTGTTGGTTTCCTTATGGTCTCTGGTACCTGGTAGTTCCTGATGGTTCCGGTTGGTTCCTGTAGCGTCTGGTGTTTTCTTGTGGTTTCAGGTGTTTCCTGATGGTTTCTTATGGTCCTATGTACCTGGTGGTTCCTGTTGGTTCTGGCTAGTTCCTGGTGGTTTCACATGGTTTCTTGTAGTTCTTGGGGGAAGGGGGTCCTTCTGGTTCCTGTTGGTTCCTGCTAGTTTCAGGTTTTATTGCTGGTTCCTGCTGATTTCAGGTGGTTTTTCATGGGTCATGGTACATGGTGCTTCCTGTTGGTTTCTGCTGGTTCCTAGTGGTTCTTGTTGGTTCCTGGTACTTTCTGGTGGTTTCTTGTGGTTACTTGCAGACTGAGCAGGTTTCGGTGTGTTTACAGATCAGATCACTTCGTCGGTCTGGGACTGGGAGGAGTCGCATGTTTCCCTCCAACACAACAGAGGACTTCAGTTCCAAACAGGAACTAATGTGTGTAAATGTTTTGGCTCTGAGCTCAGCCTGAAATCAGCTGCTTCACAGTCTGAGGAGGCCTGAGCCCGTAATCTCAGGGACATAGTGTCATAGACAGAGTGGAGGACATAGTGTAGGGAAAGGTGTAGAGGACATAGTACCATAGACAGAGAGTAGAGGACAGAGTGCAGAGGACTGACTGTCATGGACAGGGTGTAGAGAACAGGGTGTAGAAGACAGAGTGTATGATAGAGTGTAGAGGACAGTGTGTAGGACAGAGAGTAGAGGACTGAGTGTAGAGAACAGGGTGTAGAGGACATAGTGTAGAAGACAGAGTGTATGATAGAGTGTAGAGGACAGTGTGTAGGACAGAGAGTAGAGGACTGAGTGTAGAGAACAGGGTGTAGAAGACAGAGTGTAGGACAGAGTAGGAAATAGTGTAGAGGACATAGTGCCATAGACAGAGAGTAGAGGACAGAGTGTAGAGGACAGACTGTAATTGGACAGGGTGTAGAGAACAAGGTGTAGAAGACAGTGTGTAGGACAGAGAGTAGAGGACAGTGTAGAGGACAGAGAGTAGAAGACAGTGAAGAGGACAAAGTGTAGGACAGAGTGTAAAGAACAGTGTGGAAGACATGGTGTAGAGGACTGAGTGTAGAGGGCAGGGTGTAGAGGACAGAGTGTAGGACAGAGTAGGAAATAGTGTAGAGGACATAGTGCCATAGACAGAGAGTAGAGGATGGAGTGTAGAAGACAGACTGTCATGAACACGGTGTAGAGAACAGGGAGTAGAAGACAGAGTGTAGGACAGACGGTAGAGGACAGCATAGAGGACAGTGTAGAGAACAGAGGTTAGGACATAGAGTAGAAGACAGACTGATAGACTCATAGACAGGGTGTAGAGGGCATAGTGGTGACAGGGTGAGGTCTGATGGGTGAGACATCCAGTTCTGGTCTCAGAGCCTCAGAAGATTAAAGCCTGTGGTGACGTCACCTCACCTGCAGCCTCACACACCTGGTCCTGTCCACCCTGAGACAGGTGGACCGGAGGAACAGCTCTGTCTGACTGACTCCCCACCATTAACCCTTCAACATCCCGTCCAGCTGTTCCTTCCTGAGCTCTGATTCAAACAGACGCCGCCACTCGTTTCCCAACTTCAGTTCAGCGAGACGACAAGACGAAGGTTTGTCCGAGGATCTGTTCACACGGAAACCATTTCAGGTGAAAACACAAAACTGTTGTTGTATTTTGGTCATCACAACAATGCTGCTCATTGAAAACACAACTTTAGAAAATGCTCCCAGCAGGAAACTTTCTGAAAATACTTGGACCGTCTCTTTGTTGACGGCAGAAATGCTGCTAATGCACAAGTCCACCACGTTGGTAGTAAATAGTTCTTCTGCACATGCTCAGTAGAGCCAATCAGAACAATGTTTCCTCCATGGTGTCATGTCTCCCAGTCCATATTCTCTTGGAGTTGGTACTTTTATTTTGACAGTCACTGTAATAACAATCCAACTTGGTGCTTTTATTTTGACATCTGCACCATTAAACTCCTCACCATTTCTATCTTTATTTAAATGTTAATGCAAATCATCATCCTGCATAAACATGTACTTTTTGGAGTATCATAATTTGATCATTTTGACAATAAATAAAGTTAAAATGCTGAGCACATTGTTTTCATCCTACTCATAAATGATAAAACACTTTAATGAGACAGAAAGTGTTTATAAATCTACTGTCGTGTTCATTTGTGTTTAAGTGTAATAATTAAAAACCAGCGCGTTTTCACACAATCGAGGTCATGTTGAGGTCAATCTCACAACATTTGTTTAAATGTTCAGTTGATGTTGAGTTTAGATTGAATCTGCACATAATTAATGTGAGTTAATGCAGCGTTGTTCAATGTGTGTGTAAAGTGTTTGTTTTGGGGGGGACAGTTTTCACACTCGAACATGATGAGGTCATGTTGAGGTAAAAGTTTGAATATTAACTGAAGAGTTGAGTTGTGCTTGTCGTTTAGAGTGAATCTGCAGATATTAATGTGAGGTAACGCAGTGTTACAGTATGGCAGTGTTACAGCATGACAGTGTTACAGCATGGCAGTGTTACAGTATGGCAGTGTTACAGCATGACAGTGTTACAGTATGGCAGTGTCACAGTATGGCAGTGTTACAGTATGGCAGTGTTACAGTATGGCAGTGTCACAGTATGGCAGTGTTACAGTATGGCAGTGTTACAGTATGGCAGTGTTAGAGCATGGCAGTGTTACAGTATGGCAGTGTTACAGTATGGCAGTGTTAGAGCATGGCAGTGTTACAGTATGGCAGTGTTACAGTATGGCAGTGTTACAGTATGGCAGTGTCACAGCATGGCAGTGTTACAGTATGGCAGTGTCACGTGTGTGTTAAAGTGTTTGTTTTTCCTACCTTGAGGGACGGTTTTCACACATTAACATGTGGGGACACGAGTCGAGGACAGTCGCTGGATTGTGAGGCGTTTTCAGGTTGGACAGGGAGTCGTTCTGGGTCAGGTTAGAGTAAGACTGTAGTCCACACAGTCCCAGCATGGCAGTGTGTGTGTGTGTGTGTGTGTGTGTGTGTGTGTGTGTGTGTGTGTGTGTGTGTGTGTGTGTGTCGGCCTAGTAATTTGGATTGATCCCCTACACCCCTCCCCCTCCTCCATCTCCATCTCCTTATCTTCATTCACTTCATCTCAAACTGCTGATGCACCAACCCCCCCGCCCCCAACCCCCGCCCCCCACCAGGTGGAGCTCCTGCAGTCAGCAAAACGACTGCAGCACACACACACACACACACACACACACACACACACACACACACACACACACACACACACACTACTAAGCACCCCCACCCTGCCTGAAAACAGTCGTAATGATGGTGGGGGGTGGGGGAGGGGAGCTGCGGTCAGGAGTGGGAGGAGCCTGTGGATGGAAACGTGGCGACACGTCCTTCTAGACAAGGATCAGAAGTTTGTTTGCAGCGGGACACGAGGGGAGCAGGCGAGGTGTGAAATGAGAAAAGTGGAGGAGATGAAGACAGTGAGATGAGGAAGAGGAGGAGGAAGAGGAAGAGGAAGAGGAGGAAGACTGCAGCAGCAGAAATGATGCAGAGGAAGTTTGTAGTGAAGTGAGCTGGGCGATGGTGGCTCCTGGTTGGAGCTCCTGTGAGCTCAGCAGCCTCACCGTGTGGAAATGAATTAAATACACTCTAGTTAGCATCGTTAGCATCGTTAGCTCATCCCATTGGGATTTAGTTTGATCACATGTAAACCTGAGGAACAGCAGGTGGCGCTCTTTGCTTCCTGCAGCAACTAATAGCTCATCTCTCAGTATTGAGCCTGTTTGTTAACTAAATAAATCGGGATCATCCCAGGTGAAGATGCAGCAGCTAAGTCTCACAGTTTCATTTGTTTTTAAAGCTGTTTTATCGGATTAAAGCCTAGTTTTTAAAGATATGTGGTGTTCCACGGTTTACTCTGTATTGTAGTACACGGTACATTAGTATCTGACCACAGTGTTTGTGCAATATGTCGTCCCATAGCTTGGATACAGTCAACATATTTAACCAAACAACCACCAGGTGTGTATCTCGTTGCAGTTTTCTCTCAACTACAAAAGTACCAAGTCCAGGAGTATTTGGACTGAGAGTCATGACACGACGGAGGAAACTGTTCTGATTAGCTCTACTGAGCGGAAGCAGCGTTTCCTCCACCCACACAGAGATGGAGTTCGAACATTTTCAGGCAGTCTTGTTTCCAGAGTCTGAGTGTATTCCACCTTGGGAGCCATTTTCAAAAAGTTGTGTTTTCAGTGACTTCGAGCTCCGTTTGGTGAACAGACGCCCAGAATGTAACGGAGGTTTGGTGTTTCAACTTCACATCGTTGTGGCGTAAACTCTCAGAGAAACTCTAATCTGCAGGTTGGAGTTTGTATGAATGAACATCCTGACAGGGAGAGCAGCCAGGTGGCAGGGTGAGAAGAGGTGAGGGGGTGAGGAGAGGTGAGGTGGCGGGGTGAGAAGAGGTGAGGGGGTGAGGAGAGGTGAGGTGGCGGGGTGAGAAGAGGTGAGAGGGTGAGAAGAGGTGAGGTGGCGGGGTGAGAAGAGGTGAGAGGGTGAGGAGAGGTGAGAGGGTGAGGAGAGGTGAGGTGAGGGGATGAGGAGAGGTGAGAGGGGGAGGAGAGGTGAGGTGAGGGGGTGGGGAGATGTGAGAGGGTGAGGAGAGGTGAGGTGGCGGGGTGAGAAGAGGTGAGAGGGTGAGGAGAGGTGAGGTGGCGGGGTGAGAAGAGGTGAGAGGGTGAGGAGAGGTGAGGTGAGGGGATGAGGAGAGGTGGGAGGGGGAGGAGAGGTGAGGGGTTGGGGAGATGTGAGAGGGTGAGGTGAGGAGAGGTGAGAGGGTGAGGAGAGGGGGTGGGGAGAGGTGAGGTGAGGGGGTGGAGAAAGGGGAGAGGGTGAGGTGAGGAGAGGTGAGGGAGTGGGGAGATATGAGAGGGTGAGGAGAGGAGAGGTGACGGGATGAGGAGAGGTGAGGTGAGGGGGTGGAGAGAGGTGAGAGGGTGAGGAGAGGAGAGATGAGGGGATGAGGAGAGGTGAGGGGATGAGGAGAGGTGAGGGGATGGGGAGAGGTGAGGTGAGGGGGTGGGGAGAGGTGAGAGGGTGAGGAGAGGAGAGGTGACGGGATGAGGAGAGGTGAGGTGAGGGGGTGGGGAGAGGTGAGAGGGTGAGGAGAGGAGAGATGAGGGGATGAGGAGAGGTGAGGTGAGGGGGTGGGGAGATGTGAGAGGGTGAGGTGAGGAGGGGTGAGGGGATGAGGAAATGTGAGGGGATGAGCAGAGGTGAGGGGATCAGGAGAGAGGGTGAGGGGAGGGGAGGGGAGGTGAGGGGTGAGGAGATGTGAGAGGATGAGGAGAGGGGAGGTGACGGGGTGAGAAGAGGTGAGAGGGTGAGGTGAAGAGAGGTGAGGTGAGAGGGTGAGAGGGTGAGGAGAGGTGAGGTGAGGGGGTTGGGAGAGGTGAGGGGATGAGGAGAGGTGAGGTGAGAGGGTGAGGAGAGGAGAGATGAGGGGATGAGGAGAGGTGAGGTGAGAGGGTGAGGAGAGGAGAGGTGAGGTGAGAGGGTGAGGTGAGGGGGTGAGGAGAGGTGAGAGGGTGAGGAGAGGAGAGGTGAGGTGAGGGGGTGGGGAGAAGTGAGGGGATGAGGAGAGGTGAGGTGAGGGGAGGGGAGGGGAGGTGAGGGGATGAGGAGAGGTGAGAGGGTGAGGGTGAGGGCTGTACCGGAGCAATCCTGAAGTTGTGCGTGTGTGTGTGTGTTCGGGGGGCTGCTAGCTGTCCATCCTCTCTCTCTCTTTCTCTCTCTCTCTCTCACACACACACACACACACACACACACACACACACACACACTCGCACGCACGCACGCACGCACGCACGCACGCACGCACGCACGCACACACACACACACACACACACACACACACACACACACACACACACACACACACACACACACACACACTCTATCTCTCTCCTCCTCCCTCTATCTGTGTCTCAGTCCTCTGCAGCAGCAGCTTCTCTCAGGACGTCCGGTCAGACTGTTTCTCTCTGGTTGTTTCTCTCTGGTTGTTTCTCTCTGGTTGTTCCTCCGTCAGTGACTCAGACTAAACTTTGCGTTGCGATGCAGCGGCAGTGAGACGCTGCGACGTGGAGCAGTGAGCACTGCAGCGCCGAGGTGCTGATGAGCCTGTGCTGTGCGTGTCTCTGCAGCGATCAGACCCCCCGGTGTGCTGAGCGAAGATGCTTCCCGTGCTCCTCTGTGTCCTGGCCTCGCTGAGCGTGGTGTCGGGCGACCTGGACGCCCTGTACCCGGACCTGGAGCACGCCAGGACCATCTACGTGACAGGTGAGCCCCCCTGCTGGGGTCAACCCCCCCCATGTCCTCTCCTGGGACTCGTTCCCGACACTCTCGCTGCAGAGTCACTGGTTCCTGCCGGTTATCAGCCGCCGGGACGCTGATAAGACGCTATGTAGGGACTGGTTCAGATACACTTATCAGACTTCCATCAAGAAACTAAAGTCCACTGCAGGGACCCAACTGGAGGACAGACTGGAGACTTCTCTGAGGTCTGCGTCGATCGGCTTTTACCTCAGTGACGCTTCAGGGCAAGTATGGAGAAAAGACTGAAGTCAAATTAAAGCTGCAAGCAGTCTTGAGCGGGTCCTGGCAACCTGCAGGACACCGTCAGTCGTTATATGTACGGAGCATGTGCAGGTCATACAGACTCCACTTCCTGTTTCCAGCAGGTGGCCCTATGGAGGATGCTCGTTCTCTTCGTATGGCTGTGATGAGATCGAGACTCTGATGCAATGTGTAAAGTTTGAGGGCGATCGGACCACGTTGAGGCTAGTATCACTGCACTTCCTGTTTGGCTCGATGACGAAACCTCAAACTTTGTGGCGTGGCCACGCCCCCTGACCTTTGCAGAAGATTTAAATAACTTTTGCTCGCCAATCTCTTTTATATAAACGGGCTAAATTTGAGATAAACTGCGATTCCCCTCCAGGACGGGCTCGCGCTCCACAATTGGCCAAAATCTGCTATTTTTTCAAAACTTCCTGTTGAGTTTTCGGTGTGAGTACTCGGTGTGAGTACTCGGTGTGAGTACTCGGTGTGAGTACTCGTGAACGTTTGTGTGTGTCTTGGTGAGCTACATGTGTGTACTGAACTTTATAGCTCCAGCTGAATCATGATGAGTTTATTTTTTTAATTTTGCAGGTGGCGCTGTTGAGTCGTTTTGCCACTTTTCCCCCCCAAATATGCATTTTTTCCCGGGTCCGATGCATGTGCCAACTTTGGTAAATTTTCCAGTACGTCGAGGCCCTCATCTGTTCTGTCGGGAGAATTCTTTAATTGTCCGAGCAGTTCCAATAGGGTCCTCTACCCTCGGTGCCCGGACCCTAAAAATCCGAGCTGCGGCGATCGTGCTCTAAGACGCCGTTTCCACGGCAACGTTTCAGGTGTTTTCATTTCAGACAGGAATGTCTTGTTTCCACTGTGACGTTTTTGAAAAAGATGTCCGCTTCCACAGTGACGGCAGAAATGGTGAAAGTTATGTCCTTTTCACGTGGAGCCAGTAGTTGGCGCTGTTGCAGCAGAGAACAACTATAAACATCGACAATGGCGTAACTCAGTATTTCTAGTGTTCGTGGTGTTCCACCTCATTTTGGCGCTTTTGGTTTTTCTGTAATTGTTTCTGTTTCTTTTGGTCCGTCTCTCTCGGGATGTTTTGCAGAAAACGTCCCGCGGCTGTCGGTGGCGGCCGAGCAGTCGAAGGTGATGTCGATTCGAGGCGGAAACGCAACGTTGCCATGTCGGATCCAACGCGACCAATCGCTGGCTCCGAGCCGCAAGATGAGGATCAAATGGACCAAACTGACCTCGGACTACCTGAAAGAGGTAGAAGTACCTTTGAGTTCCTGATTAATGAGTATATAAAGAAACAGTTTGGGAAAGGAGATGAAATAAAGACTTAGTGAGGAGGACCATGTATTCTTCATGTAGCCTGGTATCGGTGGTCGAGCTGCAGCCATTTAAATCATTAATCCGTTGATGTTTTATTTTATTCACGCCCAAAGTGACATTTGTTCAATTTGGTATCATCGAGTAGAAAACATTGTGTAACCTTAAATAATGTTGGTGGAATTATATTTCACTGTTGTGTCATTTCGTTTCATCACTTTTCACTTCAAAAGAAGTTGGATTTCTTGTTTTATGAGTTGAATTTAAAAAATGACTCAACAGTTTCTGTCCTGTGGGATTCATCAGCTTCGTTGTATAAAGTAATAAAGTATATAAGTTTGATTCTTTCTTTTTGCTCCAAGGTTCTCGTTTTAAAAGTTACACAGTACAAATAAAACTGGTTTTGTTGTAAAACATGGAGTCATCAACTGCACTGATTTATTACTATGGATATAGATAGTTTTTTCTGCATTTGATTGAACTTCAATATGACTTTATGTATTTCTTACGTACAGATTCACAACTTGACAGGTTTATAGTTCATGTCCTGCACCCAGTGACGAGTAGTCCTCAATCTCAGTGTAAAATAATCTGAGTGAACCTCGTCGGCCCTTCGGCACCTTTGAACTAAATTATTTACGACTTCTGCTCGTAGAATCTAACCTGCTCACGGTTTTTCCATAACGTGTCAACAAATGTTCCCTCCAGTTTACCTGACGGTCTGATCGTTCCCCAGGTGGACGTCTTCGTCGCCATGGATCATCACAAGAGGAGTTACGGCAGTTTCCACGGCCGCGTCCGCCTCCAAGGCTCCTCCCCCATGGACGCCTCGCTGGTCATCACTGAAATCACCCTGGAGGATTATGGGAGATATAAATGTGAAGTAATCGACGGTCTGGAGGATGGGACGGCCGTCGTGGCTCTGGACCTGGAAGGTACGATGAGCGAATTGTTCTGATCCGATAGATGGCAGTCGGAGGTTTTTAATGGACCAGGTGTCGTGTGGCGGTCAGGTCCAGAAACTCAGATGTATGGTCCCCCCGAGAGGTCAGAGCAATCATCACTGCTGCAGTGTGTCTGCCAGACCACAAGGGGGCACTGTTGTTTATTTTTATTAATGAAACCACACAGACACAGACGGGGTTGCAGGGACTCTCAACAGAACCCCCAAATGCCACGAGAGTTTGCAGTTACACTCGTTTTCATTGTCGTGGAAACGGGGCCTCTGTATAAAAATACCACATTAATTTAGATGTTAAAACTGAGGCCTTGTTTACACAACAATGTTTATAAATGAAAACACAAAATGTTCATAGCATTTTGTGTCCTCAGAGTCACTGGAAACGCCACTTTTTAAAAAGTTCCTGCGATTAAACTTTTCAAAAACGCTCATCCTTTGTCACCATGTAAATGGTGGAAGCACTGGTCCTGGTCCTGGTCCTGGTCCTGGTCCTGGTCCTGGTCACCGTCACCGTCACCGTCACCGTCACCGCAGCCGTAGTAACTAGTAGTTCTGCACATGCTCAGTAGAGCCAATCAGAACAAAGTTTCCTCTGTGGTCTCATGACTCCCAGTCCATTTCTCCTGGACTTGGTAGTTTTATTTTGACAGTCACCATAATAACAATCCAACTTGGTAGTTTTATTTTGGCAGTCACTATAATAACAATCCAACTTGGTAGTTTTATTTTGACAGTCACCATAATAACAATCCATCTTCGTAGTTTTATTTTGACAGTCACTATAATAACAATCCAACTTGGTGGTCTGTCGTCTAGAATGTCTGTGTTTCTTAATGAGAAGAAATAAAGAGATTTGTCTTCACATGTAGAGATGAAGAGGGAAAATACTCTACTTTAGTAACAAAGTACAGTTACTTAGTTACTTTGTCCTCCTGAGGCCCGGTGAGTGTAAAGAGGTGGATTGTGAGTGTGACTATGGCGTTGCTCAGGCTGCAGCAGCAGGTCTAATTTTAGCCGAGATGTGAATCAGCTCGGGGGAAAGTCTGGATCCTACCGTAAGCACGGCGTACATCAGCTTCATTACCGCCCCGGCCAGAAGTGCTGGGGCAAACAAAGCAGCGTGCTTGCACAGCGCTGTCACTCATTACCCAGAGTCCCCTCCCCCCACAGGCGTGGTCTTCCCGTACTTCCCCCGCCTTGGCCGCTACAACCTCAACTTCTATGATGCCGAGCGCGCCTGCCGGGACCAGGACGCCGTCGTGGCGTCCTTTGACCAGCTGTACGACGCCTGGCGGGCGGGGATGGACTGGTGCAACGCTGGCTGGCTGAGTGACGGCTCGGTCCAATACCCCATCAACAACCCCAGGGAGCCCTGCGGGGGCAAGAACATGGTGCCGGGAGTCCGCAACTACGGGCTGAGGGACAAGGACAAGAACCAGTACGACGTCTTCTGCTTCACGTCCCAGTTCAGAGGTAGGAGTTCAACAACCCGGACAATGTCTTCTCTCACCAGGTTACCATGGTAACCATCATTAACCACATCACCGTGTTATCCATCAATTACCAGGTCACCGTGGTAACCATCATTAACCAGGTGACTGTGGTAACCATCATTAACCAGGTGACCATAGTAACCATCATTAACCAGGTGACCATGGTAACCATCATTAACCAGGTCACCGTGGTAACCATCATTATCCAGGCGACCGTGCCAACAATCATTAACCAGGTTACTGTGGTAACCATCATTAACCAGGTCACCATGGTAACTATCATTAGCCAGGTTACCATGGTAACCATCATTAACCAGGTGACCATGGTAACCATGATTAACCAGGGCACCATGGTAGCCATTATTAACCAGGTCACTGTGGTCACCATCATTAACCAGGTGACCATCATAAACCAGGTGACCATGGTAACCATCATTTACCAGGTCACCATGTTAACATTCATTAACCAGATCACCGTGGTAACCATCATTAACCAGGTTATGTGGTAACTATCATTAACCAGGTCACCATGGTAACTATTATTAACCAGGTGACCATGGTAACCATCATTAACCAGGTGACCATGGTAACCATCATTAACCAGGTGACCATGATAACATTTCTCACTACAATAACTGCAGCTCCTCTGCTGATCGGTCGTTTGGTTTTTTTAATCAGACAATTCTAAACCCTTTTTTTCTATATGCAGAACATCCCATAGTGAGTTTATATTAATCTAGTACAACAGTTTTCATGATGTGCACCACCTGAGAAAAGAGGGAGTTCTCCAAATTCCATCGTTATGGCTGATCTGAAGGCTTAACCACAGTTCATTCTCCTGTTTTGATTATTTGATATATTTTCAAATAAATTTCATTAAAATATATATAATTCTAACTCGTTCTCTTGAGCCGGGCTGGGCTGGGCCTTCTGCTCCTCCCGTCGGTCTGTCACTCTCATTTTCACTTAACTCCACTTCTGCTCTGGTGCATTAATCACCTAATCAGAGGTGCGGGGTATGAACATAATGGGTAGGTCCGAATTCTCCCTCCTATCTCCTTATCTATGGACTTTACCTGAACCCCTGGATGACATCACGAGGTTAAGGAAAGGAGTTAGTAAAAGGTGTTAGGAGGCTTCCTAAAGGAGTTCGTAAAAGGTGTTAGGAGGCTTCCTAAAGGAGTTAGTAAAGGTGTTAGGAGGCTTCCTAAAGGAGTTAGTGAAAGGTGTTAGGATGCTTCCTAAAGGAGTTAGTAAAGGTGTTAGGGGGCTTCCTAAAGGAGTTAGTAAAAGGTGTTAGGATGCTTCCTAAAGGAGTTAGTAAAGGTGTTAGGGGGCTTCCTAAAGGAGTTAGTGAAAGGTGTTAGGATGCTTCCTAAAGGAGTTAGTAAAGGTGTTAGGGGGCTTCCTAAAGGAGTTAGTGAAAGGTGTTAGGAGGCTTCCTAAAGGAGTTAAGGAAAGGTGTTAGGAGGCTTCCTAAAGGAGTTAAGGAAAGGTGTTAGGAGGCTTCCTAAAGGAGTTAGTAAAAGGTGTTAGGAGGCTTCCTAAAGGAGTTAGTAAAGGTGTTAGGATGCTTCCTAAAGGAGTTAGTGAAAGGTGTTAGGAGGCTTCCTAAAGGAGTTAGTAAAAGGTGTTAGGAGGCTTCCTAAAGGAGTTAGTAAAGGTGTTAGGGGGCTTCCTAAAGGAGTTAAGGAAAGGTGTTAGGAGGCTTCCTAAAGGAGTTAGTAAAAGGTGTTAGGAGGCTTCCTAAAGGAGTTAGTAAAGGTGTTAGGGGGCTTCCTAAAGGAGTTAAGGAAAGGTGTTAGGAGGCTTCCTAAAGGAGTTAGTAAAAGGTGTTAGGAGGCTTCCTAAGGGAGTTAGTGAAAGGTGTTAGGAGGCTTCCTAAAGGAGTTAGTGAAAGGAGTTAGGATGCTTCCTAAAGGAGTTAGTAAAGGTGTTAGGAGGCTTCCTAAAGGAGTTAGTGAAATGTGTTAGGAGGCTTCCTAAAGGAGTTAGTGAAAGGTGTTAGGAGGCTTCCTAAAGGAGTTAGTGAAATGTGTTAGGAGGCTTCCTAAAGGAGTTAGTAAAGGAGATCACGGTGGTGAGGCAGTTGCACTTTCACTAAGTGACGTCATAATAAAGCGACGGCGGCTCTAGTTAGTGACGTCTGCCATGGTGAGGAAAGAACTACAAGTTTCTGAAAATGAACTTGGCGAAATGAACATTAATGAACTTCTAAAGGAAGCATCAGTGGTTCCTAGGCTAAAGGAGGTTCTAAAGGATGCATCAGTGGTTCCTAAGCTAAAGGAGGTTCTAAAGGATGCATCAGTGGTTCCTAGGCTAAAGGAGGTTCTAAAGGAAGCATCAGTGGTTCCTAGGCTAAAGGAGGTTCTAAAGGAAGCAACGAGCCTCCTTTCCTTTGCTTATTGAGGATTCAGACAGTCCTCATCATGGCCGCCACACTAAACACTTCTGGGGTTCAGGAGAAGTCGATAGTTCAGGAGATAGGAGGGACAATTCGGACGTACCCAATGACTGCCCGAGCAGGAAGTACAACAATAAAAATCACCATGTCAACTTAAAAGCATTACAAAACCCAAGCCAGAACAACAATAAAACAAAATATAACATGCAGGTAAAAACCTGAATACAAACAATAAAATCACACTTCCACTGGGTGAATTCTACAGTCGACCAGGTCCTGTGCGCAAACTCTGGAACAGAAGAGGCCCTACAACTGAGCCCCGTGGGACACCATCGGAGTGAGGAGCAGTGGAGGACACGGGTCGACCTGGATCGATCCCGTCAGCGGTTATAATGTTAGCGGATGCTAACACGACTCTCTGCGTTGTAGGTCGGTTCTACTACCTGATCCATCCGTCCAAGCTGACCTACGACGAGGCGGTCCGGGCGTGCCAGAAAGACGGCGCTCAGATCGCCAAGGTGGGCCACATGTACTCCGCCTGGAAGCTGATGGGCTTCGACCGCTGCGACGCCGGCTGGCTGGCCGATGGGAGCGTGCGCTACCCCATCTCCAACCCCAGGAGGCGCTGCAGCCCCACCGAGGCCGCTGTGCGCTTCAACGGCTTCCCTGACAAGAAGCACAAGCTGTACGGAGTGTACTGCTTCAAGGGCCACGACTGAGCGCGCACACACACACACACACACACACACACACACACACACACACACACACACACACACACACACACACACACACACACACACACACACACACACACACACACACACACCACCTTTGGACAAACTCATGTTGTTGCTTTGTACCTTCAACCAGAAGGTTTACACATATTTAAGGTTCTCATTATTTAATCAAACCCTTGGGGTGGGGGGGGGGGGATTCTTGTGGGGGGGGGGATTCTTGTGGGGGTGTTTGTTGGGTTCCCTGGGTGGAAAACATCGCAGTTTTGGGCACGCTGTCATACAAGAGCGGAGGAACAAGAACGTGTCCAGGAAGGTGAAACCTCTCGGGGCCGGAGCGTCAAACATCGGAAACCAGACGAATGTTAGCTTCCGTTCCCTTGACGTAGAAACAAAACCAATGTTAGTGAACTTTCCTGTCCTGTGACGCAGAAACAAGATGAACGTTAGCAACGTTTTTTGTCCTGTGACGTAGAAACTCCAGCTGAGCACACCTCAGAGTGACCTCTGCTGTTCAATCGTATCAAGGTGCTACGACCGGTGCTTCGTACTTCGTCCGACTGTCCAGTGTTTTACGTTTTTATACTAATGTTTTGGACCAAACGTCCGTCTCACCACCACAGAAGAAGGAGCTTTAGCATCAATTAGCATTGTTTTAGCTCTACAACTATGTCCAATGTGATGATTTATAAATGTATTTTTATGTTTACAAATTTTTCTTAAACTACTACAGCAACTTATGTTTACGTACATGTTGGCTGTCGTAGTGTTACGTCTTCATCACGTGATGAATGTAGTTATAAATGCGGGCTGCTTCAGTGTTTCGTCGATATCGTTTCGCCATCTAAAGTCTGACCTAGCATAGCATCACGTCTACATAAACTACTTAAGAGAAAACAGCCACTGTTTTTATAAATGTTCGCCATATTTACGTCAAATTAGTTTTGTTTTTGTTTATTAGGTTTGGCAAACGAGCCTCGTGTGACATCCTCGTTACATGATAGCATTAAAGCAGCTAATTACAATGTTGTCCACTATTATACAGTATTAAATCTATTTGGATTTTTTCGAAGCAGTGTCAGCTAGCATAGCATCTGATATCATTAAAGTCGCTTATATTTTGAAGGTATTTGATCTTGTTTTATCAGTGTTAGCTAGTTATTACATCAACATTACCTGCTAACATTGAAGCATTGTGTGACTTATGGATGTTGGCTACAATCTGGTTAAAAAAAAAAAGTTGGCTAACTAGCATAGCATTAGCATACCGTGCTAACACAGAATCATCTTAAAAAAAAACTTTAACGATATTGGTTGCTTCAACTTATCGAGGATTAGATGATTAGCATCGACCTGTTAGCATCGTTTGTTAAGTACCTTATGAGAATATATGAAAGTAGGTTAGCGACTATTTTTTGATAAACTGCAGAAATATTTTTTTGTCTCTTTGCGTAACAAGAAACTCACAATGGATTTAAAAAAGGAATAAAGATGTGTTTGGATTTTGCATTATAGAAAAAGACATAATGAATAAACGGGAGTTCGTCTTCTGCAGCAGCGTTAAAATGCTCGGCCTGAATATTCGCTGCGACGCCGTTTCTCCAAAACGTTTGAGGCTGAAACTGTTTGGGACGTTTGGCTTTGCTTCAGCAGCTTCTGTCTCTCGCTCGTATCCACAAACTGTTTTTGATATGAAGTCTGTCGTTTGTGTGCAAACGCAGACCTGAAACCGTTTACCTGTTAACCAGCTGCAGGTCACCGTTTCCATGGTTACATCGACGTCCAATCAGCTTCCTCTGTGACAACGTGTAATCTTAAACTTTATTTTGGATTAAAGACCTGAGGCAGCTCAGGGTGAATAACTCAGCCTGCCTCTGTTTCTTCAAACACACATGCACGCACACACACACACACACACACACACACACACACACACACACACACACACACACACACACACACACACACACACACACACACACACACACACACACACACACACTATAATTTGGATGCTAGCGGAGGCTAAATGCCAATCACAGCCACTGTGGCTACATGCTAATGCTAACAGTAGCTCCAGTGGAAGGTGGTTCATGTTATTTCTGGATTATTCTGGATTATTCAGACAGACGGTCCCTGTGCAGGACGGAGGAGTCTCTGGGTGACGTCAGAACAGGAAGCTGAGGTCACACGTTGGACCGGAGCCAGATCAGAACCAGCGCCGAGCTCCTGGCACCGACCAGCTGATTACCATCCAAACTCTGAGCTCAGCAGACAGAAACAGCAGAACCGTTCCTGAGGTCACCTGAGAAACCAGGGCGTCACCTGGGTCCACCAGGTGAGGGTGGAGGAGATCCAAGGTCCTCCCCAGGTGAGGGTGGAGGAGATCCAACGTCCTCCCCAGGTGAGGGTGGAGGAGATCCAAGGTTCTCATGCTTGGATCATAACGTCCATTAGCTGCTACATTAGCATATTTAATGCTAACGCTCTGGGATTCAACATATTTAGAAAATAACAGGAAGTTTCAGTCTCATTTCGTTATGTTTTAATGATCAGAAGTAATCTGATTACTCTCAGTGAACATGTGAAGCAGCTCTCTGGGAATGTTGTTTCTGGGGTGGAGTTCCTGACTGATGCAGTAATGTGTGTGTAGAGGGGGAACACGGGGCCTTTCATGGAGCTGTTTTCTCTGGTCTGTAACTGATGACAGGGTGACGTGTTGGTTTGCCTGTTTCAGTCTGGGGGGCGGGGCCTCCTCTGGGGGGCGCCACAGAGCTACAGGATGCCTTTTTTGTGGCTTTTACATAAGTTTATTTGTCAAATAGAGACACATTATAGTGTGTGTGTGTGTGTGTGTGTGTCTCCCAGGTGTAAAACTCTTATTTCTCTTCTTCTTCTAAGACTTTCTACTTTCTCTATGCTGCTGCTTTTTCAGACATCGTCAGCGTTTTTTAAAATATCAGAATCAGGCTGCCATTTACTGCAATTTATTCTTCCTTCAGATTTCTGAGTCTCTGTTTGCACGACGTTTCAAGCGAAACTGCATCGTTTTCAAAAAGTTGCAGATTCACCTGTTTCCATGGAGATGGAGTCGGAGCATTTGCAAAAAGTTGCACTGAGCATGCGCACAACTACTAGTTACCATGGCCATTGAGCCCAGGACCAGGACCAGGACCAGGACCAGGACCATCTGAGCCTGAGTGTTTTCACAAAGTCTTGTTTCTGCCATTGTTACCTTCACCAATGAAGGTTGGCCGAGAAGGTTTTGTTTCCATCTGCATGTATTTATTTATTGGTTTGTATGTATGTATTTGACCAACTTTTCACAAGAAAGACTCACCCAATTTGCATAAAATCTTCAGGGATGATTTGTCATCATCCAAGGACCGATCCATTAGATTTTGAGACGTTTCCAGCTAAACGTTTCTGAATAAATCCCCAAAACCTGTGAAAACTGTCCCATACAAAGTGGACAAGAGAGGCAGTGGAGGAGATCAGAGGACATCAGCGTCTGTTGCCATGGAGACGCTCCCCGCTCAGTGTTTCACACAGTGATGTAGCTACCTGACAGGCTAGTTCGCATCTATATGAGCTAACGGCTATCATGCTAGCAATGCTAACTCGGTTCCACAGATAAATGTGGTGTTGGTGAAGGTCTGCGCTCTACCGAGTGTAGCTCTAGTTTCATTGTTTTTTCAGAAAGTTGTGTTTCTGTGCGTCCTGAGATCTCCCTTTGACAAAACGGTCAAAACAAAGAAGATTCCTGGTTTCTGAAGATCATTTCTTCATATCTGAACTTTACTCTGCAACTTAAAGACATTTTTAAAACGTGACCAGATGACTGGAGGCTAATGGACGTTAAAATAGAAAAAAATAAAAGACACGAGTGCAGAAGGTTGTGTTTTAACAGCTCATCTTATCTCTCACACACACACACACACACACACACACACACACACACACACACACACACACACACACACACACACACACACACACACACACACACACACACACACACACACACACACACAGATACAGAGCCATTATCACACACATATAGTCGTGAACAATTACATTAAATAGGAAGCAGAGACAGTAAAGAAGCTGGAACCCTCTGGAGAACACACCCTGTGTAACGTAGAAACACCTGGAACATCTGGACGCTTCATATTCCTTTGGTTTTCCTCACACAACGAGCTCAGACAGTAAAACTAGCGGCCGTAGTAACGGCGCAGGAAACACCGGGAGCCTGTGACATCGGACTCTAGGAGGATCTGTGAACAACACCAGAAACAGCAACGCTCCGGTTCCGCTGAACCGCCAGCAAACATCTCCGTCCGTTCAGACGGGATCAATAAGTTAAAATCTTCAGACTTCGTAGAGTCGTATGTATCCCATCGTTAACTCTGTCCCGCTCGTGTGCTTCAAACCTTTAACCACAAATACTTTTGTACAAAAATGTGAAAAACGAGTAAAAACACGCGTGGAAAAGTAGGAAATTAAACCGTCAACGTTTCAGTTTTAGTGTCACTTTATGAAACTTTAACGATAAGTGCTCACACTGCTGAGAAGCTTTTGTTTGGTTTTCGTTGTTTGAGCTGGCGAAGTCGTCCCGACAACATTCATCGTTTTTGAATGAATAAATGTGACACATGTTGAGACTCCGTTTCCACGACAACATTTCCACTGAGAACTCATTGTTTTGGCAATTTAGTTTAAAAAAGGTTTCATGTTTAGGCAACAACGTTCTGAAAATGATGTCTGTTTAAAAAGATGTAGTTCTCATGTTGGGCCACTAGTTGGTGCTGTTGTTAGATTTAGTACTGAAAGCACACACACACACACACACACACACACACACACACACACACACACACACACACACACACACACACACACACACACACACACACACACACACACACACACACACACACACACACACACACACACACACACACACACACAGCAGAGAACACTGACCTCTAAACATTAATAAGGAGAAAATTACCATTCTAGTGGGCAGAGCACCAAGTTGGATTGTTATTATGGTGACTGTCAAAATAAAAGTACCAAGTTGGATTGTTATTATGGTGACTGTCAAAATAAAAGTACCAAGTTGGATTGTTATTATGGTGACTGTCAAAATAAAACCACCAAGTTGGATTGTTATTATGGTGACTGTCAAAATAAAACTATTAAATTGGATTGTTATTACAGTGACTGTCAAAATAAAAGTACCAAGTCCAGGAGAATATAGACTGGGAGTCACTACACCACGGGGGAAACAGTGTTTGTAAGCTTTGTTTCCACTGTGCCGTACGCGCCGCTACAATACGCTACAGGTTTTCCTGCGTTCGCATTGACAAAGTTGTGGATGGTAAAGAAAGCTCTGTTGTGGCAGCTCGCACATCAGTATGGTTCCAGAAGGCGGAGCTACAATGCAGCCGTCTGCTGATTGGTCAGTGACGATCGTCACTCTGGAGCAGCAGTAATATTTAAATATCTCCTCGGCATATAAACCCTCCGTTGTTACGCCGCTTTGTGCTCACTGGTTGTTTAGTGAACTGGTTTATTGAAATGTGGCACTACGCTGCCCCCTGGTGTTCAGATGAGGTGCAGACACTCCTCTCAGTAACAGGAGAGGAGGAGCTTCAGCAGGAGCTGGATGCTGCTGATCACAATGACAAGGTTTTCACTGTGTCACAGAGAACGAGGCTCATGACTGCAGCTCCGCCTTCTGAGCTGTAGCTCCGCCTCCCGAGCTGTAGCTCCGCCTTCTGAGCAACAACACAACTCCGGTCACGTAGTGATGACGTCACATAACTACGTCGTTCTAACCCCGCCTACATTATGAGGTGGAAACCACGAAAAAGAGTCGCGTCTGGGTGCGCTTTGCTTTACTGAATCGTACTGTGCAGTGGAAACGAGGCCATATTGTCCATCTAAGTTCCAGCGGAGGCAGAACCAGAGTGTTTCCAGAAAGTGTGTCCCACATTTCCACGGAGTCTGGGTATTTTCAAAAAGTTGTCACCATTATCGTGTACACGGACCTCGAAATGCTACAAAAGTTTTGAGTTTTCAGTTGAAATGGTTGTCATGGAAACAAGCTTCAGACGGACTTTTCAAACATAAATAAAGAGGAACTTTTACCTACAGCCACCAACAGGCGCTCGGGTCTTTTCAGACTTCTTACAAATATTAACCGTAGTAACAGGAGACAATTTGTCGCTGCCACACGTTTGTTTTTAACATCATGCTAAAGCATAAATGTGGAAGTCGTGATGTGATGTGGACTAAATGGCCCCCTACAGGAGGAACGGTAAACTGCAGGTGAAATCAGAGCAGGTGAGTCAGTGATGTGAGGATTGCAGCACTGTGGAGGAAACAAAATGGCCGTCGGATGAAACGGAATTGTTCTTGGTGGTGGAACGTCGTCCCAGAGGGAGAAGTGATGATCAGTTCAGGGTGACGACGCCGTCACCTGTCGACAGCCGCCTCCGGACTGCCACCGCTGAGAAAACCCGCCTGTCAGTGTCCCGTCTGTCCCCGAGAGCGGGTCTGTTTCTTCTCCATCAGCAGGTGCTGGACTTTCCTCTGGAATGGGCTCCACAGGCTCTGCAGCAGGTCCTGGTCCTGGTCCTGGTTCTCTGGAGTCTGGCTGTGGTGGACGTGGACGTCCTGGTTTTGTTTCTCCCTCTGACGACGAACGCTCACTGCCCGGTGGTAGGAGGCAGCTGAGGACAGAAACAGACGGTGAACGACGTGTCGCGGCCCACAAACGAAACAGCGTCATTATTTCTGTCGTTAATGGAGTCGTCACCGTTAAGCCCTTGTTTCCTCATTAAAACTTGATTCTTGGTGTTGGACCTCAGTGGAAACTGAAATTCTGGAGTATTAAAGCGGTCAGTTTTTTTCTATGTGCTCTTTGTTTAAACCAGAATCGTCCACAAGGGGGCGTACTCCAAAACAGAATATTAGGACTGCCGTCAACAGAGGAGGCTAATATCATTAACTACCTCTGTGAGATGTAGCGGTTAGCTGCGGCTAGCGGTTAGCAATTGTAAGTTATTCTGATTTGAACCAAAAGAGCCCAAAAAGAAATAAAAAATAAACACTTTTAAACTCTGGATTTTCAGTTTCAACTGAGGTCCAACACCAAAAATCATGTTTTAAGGGATTAGCCACCAGCGGATAGCCGCTAACAGAACTAGTATAACCTTTGACCTCCATGTGATTTACGCTCAACCATCATTTTTATTTTACATGTGAGCGAAGGACCGCTATGCTACCGCTATGCTACTGTCATGATTGACAGTTCCTGTGGCCAGTCAATATCCGCCCCGTCAAAACCTCACGAGAGGAAGTTGCAGGACTAAACAGGGTCAGAACGAAGCTCCATGTTTGATTTTTTCCCAAATAAATTTTAAGAATTGATTTAAAGACAATTTTCGGGGGACTGGAGACGTGACAACATCAGCTGACGACTGCTTTGTCTGACCCCCCCCCCCCCCCCCCCCCCCCCCCCCCCTTGTGCTCAGACACTCACGAGTCGTACAGCTGACTTTAGGTGCATCCCATTGGCCGTTAGCGCGGCAGCGGATGGTGGGGGCGTGTCTCTGGATGAAGCCCTTCTCGCAGTGGTAGCGGAGCAGCGTGTTGACCTCGTAACGAGACTTCCTGGCCCCAAACACTCGAGCGTCCGTCACCTCGGGCGGCTGGCCGCACGACACTGAACCAGGAGACCAAACATATAAGACACCAATACGACGTCGACACACTCGGAGAAAAAGACTTTCGAATCAGTTTATTCCTCTGTTGTACACTGGGGGCAGTGTTGAGTCATTTTCGCACCAATTTCAGATATTTTATGTTTAATTTCTTCCTGTTGCACCTTTCATGACTCGACACGCCATCTAGTGGTGGAAAAATTTGTCTCATTAAAATATGCTACGGCGTTTGCTGTTTGCGGTTAGCATTAGTAGTTAGTGCCAGCTGGTACCTGTTGGTTGTAGTTGTTAGCTCTCATCTGTTACCGTTAGCAGGTGCCTGTTGGCAGTTAGCATTAGCAGGTACCTGTTGGCAGTTAGCATTAGCTGGTACCTGTTGGTTGTAGTTGTTAGCTCTCATCTGTTACCGTTAGCAGGCGCCTGTTGGCAGTTAGCATTAGTAGTTAGTGCCAGCCGGTACCTGTTGGTTGTAGTTGTTAGCTCTCATCTTTTACCGTTAGCAGGTGTTTGTTGGCAGTTAGCATTAGCTGGTACCTGTTGGCAGTTAGCATTAGCAGGTACCTGTTGGCAGTTAGCATTAGCAGGTACCTGTTGGCAGTTAGCATTCGCAGGTGCCTGTTGGCAGTTAGCATTAGCTGGTACCTGTTCCCTTCTTGCAGGTGAAGGTCAGGTGGTAGTTGCAGGGCACGTCGTTCCACTGGCCGCCCTCGTGCCAGATCATCACCACACAGTCCTCCCCGGACTGGAAGAAGCTGTCCGGCTGGTTCGGCCTCCAGTGGTCATATTGCTGTCGGAGGAAAACTCACCGTGAAAACATGGAAGCCAACGAAGAATCCTGTGATTATTAACACCAATAAGGAAGGAAGTTTCAAACAAAGAAATGATCAACTTTGTTTTTTCTGAGCCTGAAACCTTTTTTTTTTTACTATTTATGTATTTCTGGGAGGAGCCAGAGTGGGGTGCTGCTGAGTGGACTATAGCCAGAAACTTTCTACAGGAGGAAAGGCACAAACTCTTAATTTGTGCATTTGGAGTCTTTGTGTGAGGATCAGAGCTCAGAACACGCTACAACAACAACTCTAATATCAGCATCTTCCTCCTATAACATCAGATTATAGAGCATCTTCCTCCTCTAACATCCAGGATATAGAGCAGGGGTTCTCAATCCTGGTCCTGGAGGGTCGGTGTCCTCCATATTTTAGGGTTCTCCCAGGTGCGACACACCTGAATCCAATCAGGCCTCGTTACTTGGATTTTTTACAAGCCAGACGATGACATCATCATCAGATCGAGGTGTGCTGAAGCTGGGAGAGATAAAACATGCAGGACACCGGCCCTCAAGGCCCGGAAGTGAGACCCCCTGATATAGAGCATCTTCCTCCTCTAACATCCAGATTATAGAGCATCTTCCTCCCACTAGTAGCTCCTCCAGTGTCTTACCATCGGCCTTCCGTCTGTCCATCTGAAGTCTCTCTCGAACATCCGGTCGTTGAGGCCGATCCACTGATAATCCGTCCCCAGACCTGCAGGGAAACGGCGTGAAACTTTTCATTAGTCAATTTTATTTACTTATTTATATAATTTAAAACTCAAATCTGTCTCTGAATCATCCGATGTTTAGCATTGAAACAAAACTCAATGACATGATGAAAGTATTCATGATGAAGGTTTATGTTTTAATTAGTCCCTACTTTGTAGGAAGAGAAGAAAAGTGACTCGCTACATCACCTGGTGGTGAAAAGTGGTATTACAAGGCTAACCAGGCTGGCCAGTCAGCCGGTTAACTTTCTGAGTGAAAGGTAAGACGTTCTGTCCTTCTGAGTACCGACGTGAAAACATTGCGGGCTTACGGTTGACGAAGATCTGCTCATCCTGCGACAGGATGCTCGCTAGGTGGGCTCCGTGCATGCGACACTCCCTCTCCGCGGCGTCCCAAGTCCGACGGTGGGTGAAGTAGCGGTAGCAGTGAGACTGGAACTTCTGCCAGCCGAATCCACAAACCTCAATATCTGCAAAGATGGAGGGAGAGAAACACATCGGAAAGGATCGTCAGCATCGACCGGTGGAATTCCTGATAACTCAATAGATACGTGGTTAAAGGAGCCGAGGGACTGACCTCCCGGACGGATGGAGGGAGGGAGTGAGGGAGTGAGGGACAGATGGTTGGAGGGACAGACGCTCAGTGTAAAAGACTAATAGACAACAAGGGGCTAAAGAGTTAATAACTAGAATGTCTTTTATTTTTGGTCCTTTTTTTTTTGTGCCTCGTCTTTGTTTTCTAGTTTGCGCATAATCAGTCTCACCACTAGAGGGCCTCATAAACCTGACCTCTGACCTCTGACCTCTGACAGCACAACAAACTGACAACAGCCGTTCAATAGGAGCAACACGAGAATAAAACCCAGACGAGAACCGAACAAACGGAGCAGAAGGAACCTGCAGAACTTCTGGAACAGGATCTTTATTTACACATTCTGATTGCGCGGAGCACGTCGCATCGCGCCACGCTACCGCCGCCGCCGCAGCTGCTGCCCGCTTTGTTTCCCCACAACCAGCAAACAGCAGCGTCTATTTGCTCCATTTCTGAGAGCGACTTGGGCCAGCCGCCGTCCGGCCGCAGAATAAAAGCTCCTCTGAGCAGCTCAACAGCTCACAGTTGGACCTCTTAAACAGCACACACACACACACACACACACACACACACACACACACACACACACACACACACACACACACACACACACACACACACACACACACACACACACACACACACACACACACACTGGCTGTGGGGAACAAAGTCCTGGTTTGTATCAGAGCTTCAGATTAGAGCCAACACGCTGTTGATGATCGAAAGATGGCGTCAGCCTTCGTCGGGCAGCCTGGTCTTCCTCAGGCCCCGCCCTCCAGGTGGAGGGTCAGGTGAGTTCTGCTGATGGACGCCGGGCCGGAGCCTCCTTCAGCTCCGGGGGGGCGCGGGGTGGCTCGCTGAGTTGGTCGTTCGCTGATTCACTGCCGCACAGCTGCAAAAGCTTTTCTGGCAAAATAATGGAGCAATTATGTGTTTTTCTTTTTTTCTTTCCACTGGAGGAGCGCCGCAGGAGGACAGCTGTGTCTGTGCTGCTCCTGCAGGCATCAGGGAGGGAAACATAACAGCATCAGCAAAACGCTGCACTGGACCTGTAACCCTTCACACGGATCCACCCTGCACGCTGGGATTCCCCCTCCGCCGATTCCATGCTCCAGGAAACAGAAAGTCACAGGGATTTCACTGCTCTTATGTCTCAAAACGTTTCTGCTCAAACTGTGAAATGTCCGAACAAAAAATCCAAAAGATCACAGAGACTATTTAACCAGAGTCTTTCAGTCAGAGCCGAACCGTCCTGGATGCAAATTCAACTGAAAACTAGTCCAACAACCTTCCGAAAGCAAACACAAGCATAAAATATAGAGTATAAAACATGACAATCATTTAAAAAATACTTCAAATTTATCCAGAACCAGTAAAGCAATTGGTGAAGCACTCCGTCCCTGTCCACACCATCCAAAACATCATCTTTGGCCGTCATTCTAAAAATGTCCCTGTCCACTCAGGAACCATCGTCACCACGACACCGTGAAAGCTCCTCAACACGGTGTAGTACACCTGCCAGGCCTATAGGTGGCACTGTAACGCTGCCACAGAAATACAGCAGAAACAGGGAAGAAGACAAACAACGTAGAAAAGGACAAATCCAGCATGTGTCCTTATTAAAGCGACGAGCATCAGCAGCTCCTGCAGCTCCACCTGGAGCAGGTAGTCCGCCATGTTGGTGGTGTTAATGACGTCACGGAGAGGGAGGCGGGGTTATAGGTTGAGAGGTGGGGCCATGACATCATCGTTTTCTGCTAATGTGCGTCTTGTCCGTCCACACGTCAAAGCTGAGGCGGCGTTTTCTAATTCCTCCACTCTGGAACACGTTTTAAAATAAAACCTTTTCAAGCTCCTGAAGTGTCGTTTGGATGATCAGACAGTAACCATGGTTACATGGTGTGGGCGGGGCCTCGGTGTTCCAGCTTTATTCCTAGTGTTTCAACTTTTCCATCAATATTTGAACTTTCTCTGTGTTTTAACTTTTGTTCTCAGCTTTCCCTTTTGCCGGCGTCTCCGTTTCATGAGTTCATTACATTTAGATTAGATTTACTTTGTGCGCTTTAATCTTCATCACTGTCATCATCAACACTACGGCGCTTTAGAGTGTTCTTCTTCTACTCTTATTAAAATTGTAGTTTTGGTGCAGAAAAGTACTAAAAACATTGACGGCACATTATGTTGTGTGTCACTGTGACAGACCTTATCGCCGTCTATGTTGTTTCGTCTCTGACACACGGTTTCATGTTTTCATCGGCGGTCGTATCAAAACAAAGCTACCGAAGTCGCAGCAGCTGTTTAACGACGGATCTTTACTGAGTGAAAACTGATTCGCCGCCTCGTAAACTTGTTGGCGTCCCGGCCAACATCTGAGGGTTCCAGCAGGAACGTGAGCTTGTCTCCAAAACGCCGCCGTGCAGTTTCTGCTTCCAGACCGGTGACGTTCCGGAGCCTGATGGAAAAGCTGAGTCCTCCGAGGCTCCGAGCTGCTGAGTCATGACCCAGGAATTGGACCAGAGGCTGGAACTAATCTGCAGCGGAGGCGACGCCCCGGCGAGGACTCGCTCTGTTTACCTGTGAGCTCACATGTTCCCCAGACCTCCTCACAACAACACACACACTTTCACTTCACACACAGTTGGCCTCGTCACACAGACGTAAGCACACGCCGTCACCAGTTACCATAACGCGTCTTAACTGCAAGAAGGCACATCTGGAACATCTGCAGCTGTGAACAAGAACTTTTCACAACTTTTTACCAGTTTCAAGTGATTTTTAAGCCTTTAAATTACTTTACACCCAAAATCCAAACTTTAGTCTGAACTGTCCCACTTTCTTATCAATATTTAAACCCCCTGGTGGAGGTGGACTCCTAACGCCCCCTGGTGGAGGTGGACTCCTAACGCCCCCTGGTGGAGGTGGACTCTTAACGCCCCCTGGTGGAGGTGGACTCCTAACGCCCCCAGGTGGAGGTGGACTCCTAACGCCCCCAGGCGGAGGTGGACTCCTAACGCCCCCAGGTGGAGGTGGACTCCTAACGCCCCCAGGTGGAGGTGGACTCTTAACGCCCCCTGGTGGAGGTGGACTCTTAACGCCCCCTGGTGGAGGTGGACTCCTAACGCCCCCTGGTGGAGGTGGACTCCTAACACCCCCTGGTGGAGGTGCACTCCTAACGCCCCCTGGTGGAGGTGGACTCTTAACGCCCCCTGGTGGAGGTGCACTCTTAACGCCCCCTGGTGGAGGTGGACTCTTAACGCCCCCTAGTGGAGGTGCATTCTTAATGCCCTCTGGTGGAGGTGGACTCTTAACGCCCCCTGGTGGAGGTGGACTCTTAACGCCCCCTGTTGGAGGTGGTTTTTGTGCCGACCTTGCTGGCAGAGCTCTCCAGAGTAGCTGGGCAGACAGAGGCAGCTGAAAGAGTTGACTCCGTCCACACAGGTGGCGCCGTTGAGACACGGGTTGGAGTGGCACTCGTCAACGTCTGCAGACACAAAACACGACGACGTCCCAGGTGAAAACACGTCATCAGATTTAACCTTTAGTCCACAAGAAGAACGGCGGCGAGCGGCCGGACTCACCTCGCTCACACAGAGAACCACCGAACCCCGGCCGACACACACACACCTGCTGGTGCCCCCCCCTGTAGCAGGAGCCTCCGTTATGACACACACTGCTGGAGCACGGCAGCAGATCTACACACACGCACACGCACACGTTGGAGGTACAGTCATCAGATTTATCAAAGAAAAGTAAAGTGCAGAACTCAGTTTATCCAAACTTTTGTACTTTACATCCTTAAAATGTGGTCAGTAGACTCGAGTCCAGGCGAAGGTCAGAGGTCAGACGCACAGACGACACCTTTTAAAGGACGAGTACGAGTACTAACCATTAGCTACTTGCCAACACACAGGACCGATATGAGTACTTATTATATATCAAACAGCAAAATTCATACTTCATGTGCAAATGATATGCGAAGGCCATGAATCTCCTCCACCAGCCTCAGTGTCGATGCTAAGTCACCTTCACCAGTCTCTGTGTCAATGCTACGTCACCTCCACCAGTCTGCCAATGCTACGTCACCTCTACCAGCCTCTGTGTCGACTCTATGTCACCTCCATCAGTCTGCCGATGCTACGTCACTGCCAGTCTGTGTCGATGCTACGTCACCTCCACCAGTCTGCTGACGCAACGTCATTTCCAACATTTCCTGAAACTCCACTAAATCAGATCCGCTGACGTCGCAAACAGAGCAGGTGGAGTCAGACTTCCGGAAAAATCTGCTTGGGAGTACATCACCAAGTATCCAGTTACAAGTATGTGTATTTCCCTATTTTCTACCTGAAAGAAGAAAGTAACACGTCTGTAATTTGCTCTCGTTACCACCAGACGAGTTCGGGAAAACCCAAAACATCCTTCACGTACCGCTGATGTCCACTGTGCTCGCCACCACAGGAAGAGATGAGTCGGTGCTGGTCTCCGGGGTCTCTGGTGTGTTTTCGGGCATCCAAGGATGGGACTCCAGTAAAGTAGGTATCTCTCTGTCGTATTCTCCGTAGTACTCGTCGGGCAGAGCGGTGGCGGCCGGGTCGGGGACCAGAGCCCACTGAGGGACTGACCGAGTGCTCCCATCGAAGGTGTAGAGGGGCGAGGTGGCAGAGCGAGTGGTCCGGACGGCGGTCTGCGTGGAGCTCGTGGTGAATCCCTGGGTGTGGTTGACAGTGAGCTCGGTAGAGGTGGAGTGCTGGGTGTAGTTGATGGGGAGCTCGGTGGAGGTGGAGCTTGGAGGCTTGGTGGGATGCTGAGCGAGTGACTGATAGTTGGAGGGTTTGACTGTCAGACTCTCTGCGGTTGTGGTTTCGTCTCTAAACGCCACAGCAGCCGCAGTCGGTTGAACAGCCGCCTCCCCCTGAAGGCCGCCCGGACCACCCGACCGAGTTGGTTGAACGGTCGGCTCTTCAGCTTCAGCATCACCGGGCTGCTGCTCTGCCCCTGAACCGGTCTCTGGGTCTGACGGGGAAACGACGGGCCCTTCGGTGACCTGGCTGCCTGCGGAGGGGCGGGGCTTCTGGGTGTGAAGTGGGTGGTTCACTAGTGCCGGCGTACTGCTTTGACCAGGCGTCTCCCGGGGTTCCTGCCCCGAAGCCTCGTCCTCCCCGGAGGCGGATCCTTCAGAGTCCTCTGTCTGCATGGCGGCTGCGGCGGTCTGACTGGACTTTGTGTCCGGGATCATAGTGGGAGACTCCGTCCCACCGAGCTCCGTCTCATCGGTCACCTCTCCAAACAGGCGGCTGGCGGCCGGGGTGGGCGGAGCTCCATCTGTTGAGCCCTCCTGTGTGGCGCCACCCTGGTGGCCTGCGGGGCGGCGAGCCGAGCCCTCCATGTCTTCGTAGGTTGAGACGCCGTCAGGAAGGAGTTGGTCGGATGGATCGGTGGAAGTTTTCTGCAGTGAGGCAGCCGTGACGGTTTCCGACCGACCTTTCGTGGAGAGTTTGTCAGAGTTGGTGAAGACGTCGGGGAGAGTTTCCCCATCGGTCGAATCGCTGGCTCCTCCCGCAGGCGTATCGTCTGTGGAGATTTCTATGGCACCGTCGTCGAAGGGAGGCACAATGGCCTCCTCCTCCACCAACACCTCCTCCACCTGGACCGGGGTGGCTGTCTCGAACTGATCTCCTCGCGCCTCCTCCGGCTCCTCCGGCTCGAACGTCACCTGAGTGGATGAGAATCCTTGTTCACCGGAGGTACAGCATCTCAGAGTGAAAACACTAAAAATTGTGTAGCATTTGGGAGTCTGTTTGCACGGCAACGGTGCATTACCTCGTGTTTTCCATTGACGAAGCTGATGGTCTGAGGAAGGTCAATGGGCGACGGCTCGACGGGACTGAAGTCCAGGCTGTCGGTCAGCTTGGACAGGTCAGCGAGGAACGGGAAGTGAGACTGGGACTTGTTAACCGGCTGGTTCAAGAAGCTCAGGACGTGATCGACTGGAGACACAACCAGGGACAAAGTTTCAATAATCTTAATCTGGCCTGGAAAGACTCTTAATCTGGTCTGGAAAGACTTTTCATCTGGTCTGTAAAGATTCTTAATCTGGTGTAATCTGGTCTGTGAAGAGGTCACCTGACTGGTTGTCGCTGTGCACATTGACCACGATAATGTGGACCGGCGAGACACCTGATGCGTGTCCAACAGAAGCAGCGCCGGACTGCTCGAGATCAACGGTCGGCAAAGCCCTCAGAACGACGTCTTCTTTAAAGACCACGGCTGTCTGCAGGCCGTGTGCCGCGGTCCCCGCCGGGACCCCTGGCTCCGGAGTGACTGAGTTGGCGTTGGGGGCCACGCTGCCGGATCCGCCTTCCTCGCCGCGGCCCGATACAACCTGAGCGGCGTCGTCCTCACCGTCATGGGAGATGTCCAGGCGCCCTGGCCGCGGGCGCAGGGTGGGTAGGGGGGGCAGTTCCAGGGGGACCAGAGCGTCTCCTCGCATCGGGACCGACTCCACGCCGGGGACGCCGTCAAAGTCTCGCACATCATAGTCGTCCATTGTGGTGTCGGGGGCCGGCGGGGCCGTGGTGTGGGGGGAGGCCAGGCCCAGCCGGGTGCTCTCGATGGGGGAGTGGGGGGTAGTAATCATTGAGGAGAGTTCTGGAAGTTTAGCTGGAAGACAAGATTCAAAAAAACCTGCTGAGAACCAAAGATACAGAGAGCATAGTGTGTGTGTGTGTGTGTGTGTGTGTGTGTGTGTGTGTGTGTGTGTGTGTGTGTGTGTGTGTGTGTGTGTGTGTGTGTGTGTGTGTACATATACATGAGTGTGTTATAGTTGCAGATGGGGTTCCGTCTGTTTCTCTCTTAAAAACGTTTTATTTTCCACTCGTCATCCTCCCAGTATTTACTGACACACACACACACACACACACACACACACACACACACACACACACACACACACACACACACACACACACACACACACACACACACACACACACACACACACACACACACACACACACACACACACACACACACACACACACACACACACACACACCTGATAAAAACATTTAACCTATACGGTGAAGCTCATTTCTCCGACTGCAGAAAGACCCCGAACACCTCGCGGTGTCTCTACTATTTATTTATTTATTCAATTGTTTTTGTTTGTTTTACTTTGTTTCAGTTCATTAGTTTGTAACTTTAGCCACTATTTTTGGTTAATCTTAATTGTTTCCTTTCAATTTTTTTTTAATTATTAGCATTATCGTTAGCATTAGCATTAGTGTTAGCATAAGCATGGCCATTAGTGTTCGGATACACATTGGTTTTAGTGTGAGCATTAGAATAAGCATTAGTATTAGTGTTAGCATAAGCATGAGCATTCGTTTGAGCATTAGCATTAGAATGAGAATTGATATCAGCATTAGCATTAGCATTATGGTTCTCTGACCTTTGAAGCAGAACGCTCCGTGTCGTTGGCTCCTGTCGGGAAATCCTGTCTGGTTCTCGTACTTGTAGAGTGTTCGAACCCCGAGTAGCCCGCCGCCGCACTGCGGCCGCGGGACGGTGACCGGGTAGCGCACGCTGGCGTCCAACAGCCAGCCATAGTCGCAGCGGTTAAGCCCCGCCCTCCAGGCGGCGTACAGCTGGCCGGTCGTCGCCAGCACGGCGTCCAGCCTCTGGCACTCGTCCACGGCCTCCTGCCAGGTGAGCTTGTCTCCGAGCAACGGCGGGTAGAAGACGTCCCCTGCAGGCGGACAACCAATGAGGTGAAGGGACGCTCAGGAAGGGGCGGAGCCTGCAGTTGGGTTTTTGTCTTTACCGTGTATTTTGTCCACGTAGCAGTACACGTCGTATCTTTCTGTGGCGTTGCGGACGCCGTAGGTTCTCACACCGGGTCGGCTCAGGAGGTCGCCCTCGCAGCCGGGACGCGGCGTGGCGATCGGATATCTGAGGTACAAATATGACATCAGGTGACATCCACCAGGTGACGACAAACTGGAGTAACCAGGTGAGGACGTACCGGACCGACTGGTCTGCGAGCCAGCCGGCGTCGCAGTGGTCGAATCCGTCCTCGTAAGCGGCGCTCAGCTGCTCGGGCGTGGCGATGGCGGCATCCGCGGCACGGCACGCTTCGGCGGCGGCGGGGAAATCCAGTGTGTAGCGGCTGGTGTTCGCTCGGTAGTGAAAGACGACACCTGCAGGCGGAGAGAAGAAGGTCAACACACCTGAAGGCACCTGGACGAGAGCTGCTCTGTGATTGGATGATATTAAATAAACCCTGAAAGATCCGTTTGAATATCCAGAATCAGCTCAAATAAAATAAAATCAAAAATGAAATGTCAAGAGACATTAACTTTTTTTTCAAATGATCATATTATTCTCTTTACTGAAGTTATTTATTTACAGAAAACATTAGAAAAGCGCCCCCTGCTGGCGCCACAGCTCCTCCTCAGACTGATGAAACTTGATCGTCATCACTGTCATCGCTCCACTTCCACCGAGGCTGAGAGCTGAACGGCCACGTCTGTGACTGAAAACGTCTTTGTGTCGTCGGACAATGAGTCCTCCTCAGTTTACGAGAAAAAGCCTGAGAAGGAAGATCCTCCGACTCCGCTCAGAGAAATCTGAACCAACGGTCCGAGAAACTGCAGTTTTCTTCTGGATTCAAACGTCTTCAGTTCTGAACAGGAAATATCAGGAACCTTCAGGGTCATGTGGCCCTGGTGGTCTAACATCCCCCCTCCCCATGTCTGTCTTCTCTTTCACTGTTCCTACCCCGTCATAAAAAATGTTTTAATTAATATGACCACCCCCACCTTCTCATTGGTGCTAAGGCCTTGTTTCCATGACAACGGGTCATTAAAGTTTTGCATTTACAAAAAACTCTGTAATTAGTAATGTTATGCAATGAGTTGGTTAGAGTTTGTACGGGTCTGGTCCAGACTAACGGGTCGGGGATCTGGTTCTGCAGGTGGAATAAGGGGTCTGGTTCAGCAGGTGCGCAAAGGGGTCTGGTTCAGAAGGTGGACTAAGGGGTCTGGTTCAGCAGGTGGGCGAAGGGGTCTGGTTCAGCAGGTTGACTAAGGGATCTGGTTCAGCAGGTGGACTAAGGGGTCTGGTTCAGCAGGTGGACTAAGGGGTCTGGTTCAGCAGGTGGACTCACCGGTGACGTTCAGGCTGACCGTGTCCTGCTGGTCCTCCATGTCGTGCATCACCTCGCAGCGGTACAGGCCAGCGTCGCTCGCCCTCAGCCGGACCACGGTGAGCGAGGCGTCTCCGACCGAGCGCGGGTGGCTGGGCACCGACACGCGACCTTTGAACTCCTGGCCCACCTTCACCGCCCCGCCCTGCGCCACCAGCACCACCGTCTCCTCGGGCCCGTCCAACCGGGTCCACTTGATCCGGAGCTGCTGGTCGGGGCCCGGGGTGTGGGTGGGGCCAGGGGGCGGGGTGTGGGCGGGACCAGGGGGCGGGGTGTGGGCGGGGCCAGGGGGCGGGGTGTGGGTGGGGCCGGGAACCAGCGTGGTGGCGCCGGGGGGGCGGTCCGGCACGATAGAGAAATGGCAGGGCAGCACCGCCCGGCCCGCCAGAGACCCCACCACCGGGGGGCGCCTGGAGGTCTCTGGAGCTGCAGAGAACAGATGGAGTTTTAAATCCAAGTTGGTTCTCCACCGGGTGGAGGAGGAAGAGGAGGAAGAGGAGAAGGGAGAGGAAGAGGAAGTGTGGGAAGAAGAGAAGAAGGAGGAAGAGGAAGAAGAGGAGGAAGAGAGGAGAAGGAAGAGGAGAAAGAGGAAGAGAGGAGAAGGATGAGGAAGAGAGGAGAAGGATGAGGAAGAGGAGAGGAGGAAGAAGAGAAGGAAGAGGAGGAAGAAGAGAAGAAGGAGGAAGAGGAAGAAGAGGAGGAAGAGAGGAGAAGGAAGAGGAAGAGGAGGAGGAGGAAGAAGAGAAGGAAGAAGAGAATGAGGAGGAAGAGGCGGAGGAGGAAGAGGAGGATCAGTGAGTCTCACCTCTCTGAGCTTCACACAGACTGAAGAGACTCAACAGACACGTGAAGACGATCATCTTCAAACAATCTGAGGAGAAACAACTCTGATGAAAAAACACTTTTAGAAACGATCAGCGTGGTTTTTTTTTACAATTCTTATTTTCTTGGTATTTTCATGGTTCAGAAAATCCTCCTCATAACATTTTGGCTTTAGGATTCATCTGGACACGACATTAGAATCTCCTCGACACGACACAACCTGTCTAAATAGTACATGAACGATTGGTCCTTCCACTAGAATCTCACCACTAAATACCTAGAACAGGGACCACGGGGAACCACGGGGAACCACGGGGAACCACGGGGAACCACGGGGATTAAAATATGAAAATAAACAGAAAAGCTTTGATCAGAAGTGAAGCTGACCAGAACGTGAGGAAGGAACCACCGGTCACATCAGACGGCCTCTCTGGTTCTATAGACTTGATCCGTCTTTCCCATCTTTTCAAAAACACGTTTTGTTGCAGTCTTATGGCGAATGTATTTCTTTCCATCTTAAAAACATCAAAAATAACATCAATCCACTCGTCCACTGTTGGTTTTTCTAGTTTCAACCACTTTCTTGTAATTTCGGCACGAAATATCTGAAACGGAAATTTATCCTTAAAGGAGAAGTTATCAGGAGGCAAATCCAACGGAATGTCTTTCATAAATATTGTCCGAATAATTTTGGAAAATTCCATCCAAAAAGGCGACCGTAAACTTTTAGAAAGTTTCAATGTGTTTCCTGTTTGATCAAAAACTTTCACGAAGTTTCACCGTGTTTCCTGTTTGATCGTAAACTGTCACAAAGTGTTTCTGGCGACGAGAGAAGAAGTGACCGAGGCTGTAAAACCATTAAAGAGACAGTAACTGATTGATTTACTGGATGACAGCAGGTTGTTTTCTGGACTAAAGTAAAACCTCAAACACACAACTGCTTTCTCAAAACTTGTCATTTCCGAAACCTAAAGGCCTCTTCATCCTCCTTAAGAAGAAGAAGAAAGTTCGGCAGTGCAGCTAAATGACATCAATTCCTTCTTCCAGCTCCTTCTGGCCGAAGGAATTAGTTTGGGCCGTTCCAACCGTCCTGGCCGAACTATGTAGGAGCTGCTCTGCTGAAACTTCTGCTCTGCCGTGTTCCAGTTCGCTCATGACTATCAGTCATATTTTAATCATATTTAGTTTGTAACAGCGCTACTGTGAGCGCCGCAGCTCGTTAAAATGTCAGAGTGCAGGTTGACGTGATGCACCTGAACGCATCACCAACAGCTGTCAGCTCCTGTTAGAACCAGACCAACATGGCGATCAGACAAAAAGTCTCTTTATTACTGAAACAGTTCAGAGAAATGTGTTTCTGAAAGCTCTGGAGGACAGAAATAAACTGTGGATTGAAAAGTTTAAACGCCGCATCACAGACGTGTGGCTGCTGCGAGGGGGCGTGGCCTGCTGCGAGGGGGCGTGGCCTGCGAGTTCGGCAGCTTCTTATCCGAGAATGAACAGTCCTGCCGAAATGACGTCACTGCCGAATTTTCTTCTTGTTCTTATGGGTTCAAAAAGGGAGGATGTAGGGGCCTTTAGGTGACTGTTCATACTCCGATAAGAAGCTGCCGAACTCACAGACCACGCCCCCTCACAGCAGGTCACGCCCCCTCACAGCAGGCCACGCCCCCTCGCAGCAGCCACACGTCTGTGATGCGGCGTTTAAACTTTTCAATCCACAGTTTATTTCTGTCCTCCAGAGCTTTCAGAAACACATTTCTCTGAACTGTTTCAGTAATAAAGAGAGTTTTTGTCTGATCGCCATGTTGATCTGGTTCTAACAGGAGCTGACAGCTGTTGGTGATGCGTTCAGGTGCATCACGTCAACCTGCACTCTGACATTTTAACGAGCTGCGGCGCTCACAGTAGCGCTGTTACAAACTAAATATGATTAAAATATGACTGATAGTCATGAGCGAACTGGAACACGGCAGAGCAGAAGTTTCAGCAGAGCAGCTCCTACATAGTTCGGCCAGGACGGTTGGAACGGCCCAAACTAATTCCTTCGGCCAGAAGGAGCTGGAAGAAGGAAATGACGTCATTTAGCTGCACTGCCGAACTTTCTTCTTCTTCTTAAGGAGGATGAAGAGGCCTTTACTTGTCTGAAATATAACAAACACACATCACTGGAATCATAATGATAAAACAAATATTAAAATATAATAAAAATGCAATAAAACACTTTATAAAACCCAGATTAGAGAAACGGTCCTGTGTTGTTGTTTTTCTGGGCGTGTCCTCAGGTGTTTGTCGTCACAGTGATGTTTCAGCCAATCAGATCTCAGAGTCCGGGGAGGGGGGGGGTCCTTGAAACACACTGGACTCATCTAAATATGTATTTCAGAATAGTCTAGTGAGAAATCTTTACTTTTAAAAGGACTTTTCTCTTCATGTCTCAGAATTGTCTCAAAGACTTCATCCAGAAATTGAAGCAGACGTGTTGCATTCAAGTGCCTCCGTGAAAACCAACTTCCTCGCCTCATTTCCAGCACGTTCACTGTTTCACTCTCCACGCGCTCACGAACTTACAGATTTTGGTTTTGATTTTGATTTTTTGCGCAGTTTCAGAGAGGGAGCGCGCAGCTCCGTGACGTACGCGTGCGCGTGCACGCAGAGGTGGCGCGAGGTTATGGCCGAGACTCATCACAGATTATCAGTGTGGGAACATCAGACACACTGCGGGGCTGCACCGCAATGAGACCGCACACACCGTAGAAACACCCGCACACAGCGCAAATAGACCCGCAAAGTAACCGCACACACCGCAAAGAGACCGCACACACCGTAGAAACACCCGCACACAGCGCACACACCGCAAATAGACCCGCAAAGTGACCGCACACACCGTAGACACACCCGCACACACACCACAAATAGACGCGCAGAGACCACCCGCTCCGCAGAGACCCGCAAACGCACAGCACATCCCTGGACTCGGACACGCCGCAGAGACCCGCAAACAAACCGCAAACATATTGTAGAAAGACAGCACAGACCCGCAGACTGCAGAAAAAGACCCGCACGTTGACCGCACACACCCATCTGCCCCGCAGAGCCACGCACACACCCATCTGCCCCGCACAGTGCGCCCAGACCCCGAAGAGCCTCGTTACCTTCCAGATGTTCCAGAGGAAAAGTTCAGAAGTTTGTCTAAAGAGTTGGAGGAGAAAAGGTTCCTCTGCTGTTCCTCCCTCTGCTGCTCGAACTGTTCCTCCTCCTCCTCCTTCTCCTGCTGCTGCTCTGCACCGGCTGCAAGTTCAAATCCACTTTACACACTTTATGGTCCCACATTAGGGGGAGGAGGAGGAGGAGGGAGGGAGGAGAGAGGAGGAGGAGGAGAGAGGAGGAGGAGGAGGAAGGAGAGAGGAGGGAGGAGGAGAGAGGAGGAGGAGGAGAGAGGAGGAGGACTTCTTCAGCTTTCCCTTCCCTGCAGGAAAAATACTTTTCTTTCTTTCTGAACTTTCCTTTGTTGAAAAGTTGTTCATCTCCAGTAATTCCTGTTTTAATGAAAGACTTTAAATGTAAAATGTTTTATCTATTTTAAAACACTGATATTCAAACTAAAGTCACTGATCATGTGGAGGAGGGTCCAACAGTCCGGACCTCACGTGACCCTCCCTGGTTCTGATCCATCTGACGTCACAATTCATACAATTGTTCAGACAGAAAGTTTTTATTGATTCAACTTTCATGTTTAAACAGCAACATCAGCAACGCTGATAACTGTAGTTTACATGTTGTTTTCCTCCCGTTTCCATGGAGACGGAGCGTTTTCACAAAGTGTCTTGTCTGGAGATGAAGCGTTTTCCCCGTTTCCATGGAGACGGAGCGTTTTCACAAAGTTGTGTTTTCCGACAAACTGCTCACTTTGAAATCAGAGTTCATCATGTTCACACGATGGAACAGTAGAACTCGGGCTTCATTGAGTAGAGACGACGACGATCACGTCTCCAGACGATCTCAAGAGTCCTGGAATGGAGGAAAAAGGACGACGTTGTCGAGGCGATGGACGGGAGTCGTTCTGAAAGGAACTCCAAACTTTATTCTCCATCCAAACACACTCCAGTAACTCTTTTCTCTCCAACATGAGAGCGTGTACACTGTGTAACACCAAAATACGTCCGACCAGAAAACCCGCCTCTCTACAAAATAAAGTTCCCCACCACAATTTTATTCTGGACCAATATATAAAAGTATTTATTTAAGTGTATCTATCGCTTATTGTATTTTATTTATTTCTTGTTTTGAGTGCAGTACAAGTTTATCTTTCGTTACTATAGTAACTATAGTATAGTTTTAAGTAACTAAAAGTTTTAAGTAACTAAAATATCTTGTAGTGTATACACTACAAGATATTTTTATATATTTAACCGGAGAGTCTTTTTTAAAATATGTACAATAAATGCTGTTCTAAATTCAAAGACATAATCGTGTAAATAATCGTGATTTCAATATTGCCCCAAATAATCCTGATTAGGATTTTTTCCATGCTCGAGCAGCCCGACTGAGAAACGTTAAAATCTTTTTAAAAGATCGTTCAGTCTTAATGTGTTGGGTTGTTCAGATCACAAGTTGCTCCATGTTGAGCTCCGTCCTCTTCTATCATCTGTGACGTGATAAATACACGTTCAGGGATGTTTTGTAATTAAAATCATAAATCTGAACACATTCAAGAGCAACGAGGCCAAAAATAAGAGCGGCTGTGATCCAAACACGAGTCGCTTCGTCAGAATGATTCTGGTTCCTGTTTGTGAAAATCAAACCCAACATGAAGCTTTACGACCTTTATTCACCGAAAAACTAAACCAACAAGAAAACAACAAATACAGAGTTTCATTCATTTTACACATTGAACATACGTCCAAGAGTGTGTGTGTGTGTGTGTGTGTGTGTGTGTGTGTGTGTGTGTGTGTGTGTGTGTTACACTTTGAAGCCTCAGAAGTCGTCAAACAGATTCTCAGCTGATGAAGCTGCTGCAGCTTCTTTAGAGCGACCTGCAAGAGAGACACTACACACACACACACACACACACACACACACACACACACACACACACACACACACACACACACACACACACACACACACACACACACACACACACACACACACACACACACACACACACACACACACACACACACACACACACACACACACACACACACACACACACACACACACACACACACAGGTCAGTGGACTAATGAAGCAGGTTTACAGTTTTCCCAAAGAGGAAGTGGATCATGTAGCGCAGGAGGAGACTAGAAACACATGGCTGTGTGTGTGTGTGTGTGTGTGTGTGTGTGTGTGTGTGTGTGTGTGTGTGTGTGTGTGTGTGTGTGTGTGTGTGTGTGTGTGTGTGTGTGACTCAGCCGTGTGGTGAAATCTTTCATCCTGTTTCTTAAAGTTTGTGTTTGGCTCAGTTTCAGTCCCCGTCACCACCACGGATGTTGTTTCACGTAACCATGGTTACTGTCCGATCATCCTCACGATGTTTTAAGAACCCGAAGAGGTTTCTTTTAAAAAAACTTGTTCCAGAGAGGAGGAATTAGAAAACGCCGCCTCGGATTTGACGTTTGGACGGACAAGACACACATCAGCTGAAAACGATGATGTCATGGCCCCGCCTCTCGACCTATAACCCCGCCTCCCTCTCCGTGACGTTATTAACACCACCAACATGGCGGACTACCTGCTCCAGGTGGAGCTGCAGGAGCTGCTGATGCTCGTCGCTTTAAACGCAGCGATGGACGCTTATAAGCATCCTATTCTCGTGCCTTGTTTACGATGACGTAGCGTGACGGCACAGGGGCACCATAGCTACTGAGGGCAGACTTGAAGCTTCCTGCCAGTCTTTGAATCGAGTTAATAGAAACCAGATTCATGATGAAAACTCAGCGTGATGTCGTCGGCCGCGCTCGGTGAGCAGCTGGAGCCGCTAAAAAACGTTTTTTTTAAATTAATTTGGCAACGATCTATAATAAAACTGATGATAAATGCATTCTAGGGACATACCTCTATCTCTCCTCTATAGCTCTATGATCCCCGCTCCCTCACCGAATCACATGGCCCCCGCAACCGGCCAATCGAAAAAAGAAAATGGCCGGCATATCAGGAAATAATGTTTAATTCACGGGCTGAGTATTTCAACATGATGGAGCAGATAACGGCTTTGGAAGCGACTGTTTGTAATCAGCTAGCAGAGTCACGCCAACTGCCGTAATCCGCGACTCCTTTCCCCGCGTAGTGCCGCGTAGCGAGCCGCTGTCCGCCGGCGCTCGTCGTCAAAACTCGTGTTACACACAAAATAAATCCCTTCTTTCTGGAGAATTAGGTTAGATAGATAGGATAGCTTTTTTCATCTAACTGTGGAGAAGTCATGGGTGAACTCCGCTCCCCGATAAAGTCCGCCCACTCTGCCCGAAATATGCTCGCTAGGCTTCTGCTCACAGACAGAGCCGCTGAGGAACCGTTATCGTGTAAAAACACAATTTACACTCAGAACTTCAAACTTTTTAATAAGAACTAGATTGTATATGTCGTTATTCATGGTACGGGGGAGGAATTCTTGGTGGCAGCCGGCGTCACACAGCCCGCTGGCACCTCCGCTAATTAGCTCATGCGCCGGTCTCGTGAAAACGCATTTACACACCTAACTTGTAACTTTTTTGTAAGAATTCGATTAGATATGCCTTAATTCATCTTTTATTTCAGGATCTTTTTCCTGCTCATATTTTGCTTTTTATTTTTTTTTGTTGCTATTTTCGGTGGAGCGTGTTCATCTGGTGAGTCAAACTGAATAAACGATAGTCGCATCATGGAGGCGAGGTTGTGCTGAGAAAAGGAAGCGCAAATATCCAAGATAAACCTTTAAATAGTGAAATATGAACGGAAAAGCAGTGAAAACAGTCAAAATGAGCTGGATTTGTCCTTTTCTACGTTGTTTCATGCTCCGTGTCTTCTTCTCTGTTTCTGTGGCAGCGTTACAGCGCCACCTATAGGCCTGGCAGATGGACTACATTGTGTTGAGGAGTTTTCATGGCGTCGTGTCGACGGGGAACTTCTTCAGAACAACGAGGAGAAAACATCGTTTTGGATGGACTGGACGGGGAGTAAAGCGAGCTGGAAGAGCAGAGGATTCTGGGGATTCAAAGCCACAAAGCTTCAGGTCAAAAAGATGTGGGGGCGGGGCTTAGTTAAAATCATTACCAACTGGACGACAAACTGCTGGAACCAGTTAGGAGGAAACAGGAGATGTGTTCCAGAGGAGAGAACCTCCAGGACCAGCGGAGACTCTATGGCTCAAACCGTTGAAGGGGGATTGGGGGTGGGGGGTGGGGTGGGGTGGGGGGGGGGCTGCTCAACAGTGCTCATTGCTCAAGGACACTACATCAACGGACACGGGAAGCATTAAAACACGGTCACCACATCGGGGGGGCTCCTGAACACACCATATGACCCGAGACCTGTACTACGAAGCTGAGTTTTCTCTTATCAAGATAACTTCAAAAATAAACTCTGGTTTTCTCTTATCGAGATAACTTCAAGGATTAACTCTGGTTTTCTCTAATCCAGGTAACTTCAGGATTAACTGTTGTTTTCCCTTATGGAGATAACTTCAGGATTAACTCTGGTTTTCTCTTATCCAGGTAACTTCAGGATTAACTCTGGTTTTCTGTACTACGACGCTGGTTCACTTCTCACCAGGATAAATCACCATGGTAACTGACTCTGAATGTCTGACCTGCTCCAGAGCAGGATATGTTCTGGGTAAGATCACAGTGAGTGTAAAGCTCCGCCTCCTGACCAATCAGAGCTCTTGGAAAATGCCCCGCCCATTCTTAAACGATGGTGATTGGTGGACGGGTTCAGCGCTGAGCTGCAGCAGAGAGGAGAAATTAATTTAGAGCTTTTTGACAGAATAAAATAAATCCTGGTCTCTGAGGCTCTGAAGGAGGTTCTGGTTCTTGACTTGTTCCAGGTCTGTTTATCTCCACGAGGGTTAATCTGGAATAATGAGGTTCATGATCACACCTGACAGAACTGCAGAAACATGAATTTATGGACACAGAACTTCTCCTGTCGTCACGGTGATGAATTAATATTCCAACATAAAACAGAGAAACAGCCTCAAAACAACTGGATGGAGAATCTAAAGGAAAAGATCAGTGAGGAAGTTCAGCCCGACACGTTCTGCTGGAATAAAGTGAAACTGATTGATCAGCGGACGGGCTGTCCGTTTATATCGCTGATAAATTAATCTGCTCTAATCTCACCAGGTCAGCATTAACAAGTCAGGAAGGTTCTGGTTCTGGCTGCAGCAGCAGTGTTGCTTTGAGCTGCTGGATGAGTTTGAATTCTTCATAATCTCAGAGATTAACTGCTCCTTCAGTAATCTGTAAACTGCTCTGCAGTTTCTCCTGTGTGTGATTGGTCAGATGCTGCAAGCTCCGCCCTTTTTTTGTGAACGTGCACAGGTAGGCCTGGGTTGAACCAGAGACTTGATAACCTGCTTCATGGTAACGGTGATCAGGATCCAGTGTCTGGATCAGTTAACCAGGAAACTGACAAATCCTGGATACGTTGATCAGGGAGTAGTACAGGCCTCTGGAGACCCTGAACACGTCACATGACCTGGGGACCCTGAACACATCACATGACCCGGAGACCCTGAACACGCCATATGACCTGGGTACCATGAAAACACCACATGACCTGGGTACCATGAAAACACCACATGACCTGGGTACCATGAACACGCCACATGACCTGGAGACCCTGAGCCCACCACAGAGAAACATCTCTGTGCTCTTTTGACCTTTTCGACATGATTGAGCTGAACATTTGCTTCATTTGGGACTTTTCACAAACGTTTGAGCTCATTTCCTGTGTTGTAACGTTTTCACCGTCTGACGTCCTGCTTCTCGTTCTGAGTTCATTCAGAGGCGCAGGCTCATTTAGGGCTTTTTCTTTCATGGGGACACTTTTCTTCAGTCTCCATTGATGAGGAAACGTTTCAAAGAAAGGATGCGAGTACCCCAGGAAGGGAGGAACCCAGGATGTGAGTACCCCAGGAAGGGAGGAACCCAGGAAGTGAGTACCCCAGGAAGGGAGGAAACCAGGAAGGGAGTACCCCAGGAAAGGAGGAACCCAGTGTGGTCCCGAAAATCACAATCTACCTGGGAATTATCACCAACAAATATCATCAATAATCTGACAAATATTGTCAATAATCCAACAAATAGTCAATAATCCAACATATCACCAATTATCTGACAAATCCAATCCAACAAATATATCAAAAAACAAATACCCTAAAAATATCATCAATAATCCAACAAAAACAATAATTCAACAAATATCATCAAGAGAGCTGGAGGGCAGATTGTTGGAGCTGGAGGGCAGTTTGTTGGAGCTGGAGGGCAGTTTGTTAGAGCTGGGGGGCAGTTTGTTGGAGCTGGGGGGCAGATTGTTGGAGCTGGAGGGCAGTTTGTTGGAGCTGGGGGGCAGATTGTTGGAGCTGGGGGGCAGATTGTTGGAGCTCGGGGGCAGTTTGTTGGAGCTGGAGGGCAGTTTGTTGGAGCTGGGGGGCAGATTGTTGGAGCTGGGGGGCAGATTGTTGGAGCTGGGGGGCAGTTTGTTGGAGCTGGAGGGCAGTTTGTTGGAGCTGGGGGGCAGATTGTTGGAGCTGGGGGGCAGATTGTTGGAGCTCGGGGGCAGTTTGTTGGAGCTGGAGGGCAGTTTGTTGGAGCTGGGGGGCAGATTGTTGGAGCTGGAGGGCAGTTTGTTGGAGCTGGGGGGCAGATTGTTGGAGCTGGGGGGCAGTTTGTTGGAGCTGGAGGGCAGATTGTTGGAGCTGGGGGGCAGATTGTTGGAGCTGGAGGGCAGTTTGTTGGAGCTGGGGGGCAGTTTGTTGGAGCTGGGGGGCAGATTGTTGGAGCTGGAGGGCAGATTGTTGGAGCTGGAGGGCAGATTGTTGGAGCTGGGGGGCAGATTGTTGGAGCTGGAGGGCAGTTTGTTGGAGCTGGGGGGCAGATTGTTGGAGCTGGAGGGCAGATTGTTGGAGCTGGAGGGCAGTTTGTTGCTTTTGCCCCGCTCAGTGACTTTGTGTTGGCAGCAGATTTCAGAACAAGAACAGAGACTGTGAGGAGCTGTGAAAAGACGAAAGTCTCACACACACACACACACACACACACACACACACACACACACACACACACACACACACACACACACACACACACACACACACACACACACACACACACACACACACACACACACACACACACACACACACACACACACACACACACACACACACAGCTGACTCCAGGTTACACGTCTCTCATCTCATTAGTGACCCTCAGATCTTTGTTCCTCGCCAGCTGCTGAGCCGCAGAGGAAACACGTCGCAGCAGAACCTCGTAAACCCGCCGCCGGCGCTCAGCGCCCATAAAACTCGCCGGAGCCAAACCCGATATCCCTCCACCCAGGGACGCCCCCAAGGTGTTCAGCTGGAGGTCCAGAAACTGAAAGGAGGTCAAAGACTTTACGTCCTCCCTCACTGTCTGCCTCCATCTCAGTCTCTTCACTCCTACTGGAGATCTAATCCCTGCAGGAGCTCACAGGATTATAATCTGCTCTAATCTGGACATTAGAGGAAGAAGATGCTCTATAATGAGTGGGGTGAGGGAGAACGGGAGGGGGGGTTTGGTGGGTGTGGCTCCACAGTAAAGGAGGGCGGGGTCATGTCTCACTATGAAAACAAAGTGGTATTTATTTTTAGCGACGGCGTCAAACCCTGAAGACGAATCTGACAGAACTTCACTGGCTGAGACCAGCAGAACCCCACAACCCACTAGACTACACAATAAAGACACAATAAAGACACAATAAAGACAATAAAGACACAATAAAGACAATAAAGACACAGACGCCAAGTGGGAGGAGCTTCATTAAACAGTCCAACACACACGGAAAGACATCGTGTGTGTTAGTGTGTGTTACCTGTGTGTGTGTTAGTGTGTGTTACCTGTGTGTGTGTTAGTGTGTGTTACCTGTGTGGGTGTTAGTGTGTGTTATCTGTGTGTGTGTTAGTGTGTGTTACCTGTGTGTGTGTTAGTGTGTGTTACCTGTGTGGGTGTTAGTGTGTGTTATCTGTGTGTGTGTTAGTGTGTGTTACCTGTGTGTGTGTTAGTGTGTGTTACCTGTGTGTGTGTTAGTGTGTGTTACCTGTGTGGGTGTTAGTGTGTGTTATCTGTGTGTGTGTTAGTGTGTTACCTGTGTGTGTGTTAGTGTGTGTTACCTGTGTGGGTGTTAGTGTGTGTTATCTGTGTGTGTGTTAGTGTGTGTTACATGTGTGTGTGTTAGTGTGTGTTACCTGTGTGGGTGTTAGTGTGTGTTATCTGTGTGTGTGTTAGTGTGTGTTACCTGTGTGTGTGTGTTAGTGTGTGTTACCTGTGTGTGTGTTAGTGTGTGTTACCTGTGTGTTAGTGTTACCTGTGTGTGTGTGTTAGTGTGTGTTACCTGTGTGTTAGTGTGTGTTACCTGTGTGTGTGTTAGTGTGTGTTACCTGTGTGTGTGTTAGTGTGTGTTACCTGTGTGTTATCTGTGTGTGTGTTAGTGTGTGTTACCTGTGTGTGTGTTAGTGTGTGTTACCTGTGTGTTAGTGTTACCTGTGTGTGTGTGTGTGTGTTAGTGTGTGTTACCTGTGTGTGTGTTAGTGCGTGTTACCTGTGTGTGTGTTAGTGTGTGTTACCTGTGTGTGTTAGTGTGTGTTACCTGTGTGTTACCTGTGTGTGTTAGTGTGTGTTACCTGTGTGTGTGTTAGTGTGTGTTACCTGTGTGTGTTAGTGTGTGTTACCTGTGTGTGTGTGTTAGTGTGTGTTACCTGTGTGTGTGCGACGCCCCCGGGCATCCCCCCTGGGTGACGGCGGGCGGGGGCGCCTCCAGTTGACGGAAACGACGCTTGCGGTTGGGCGCCACGTCTGTGATGTCACTCAGGCTGTCGTCCAATGGGCTGCCGGGAGGGGCCGTCTCTGGACGGGGGAGACAGGAGACTTTAACGGAGCTCGAAGTCACTGAAAACTTTTTGTAAACGTTCCGTCTCTGTGGAAACGGGAGAACATGCGAACTACAAAGCTTTCAGAACGTTGTCTAAACGTGAAACTTTTCTGAAACGAAAGAGCAAAAACGTTTTCACTTGAGACGTTGTCGTGGAAACGGGGCCTTAGAATTCAAAACAGAATTGATAATAAAATAAAGGAAACATCAACGCCTCGAGGCTTGAAGAAAGTAAAGTTCTCCAAACAGACACAACCCTCTTCTTCACTTCATCTCAGTGTAGGATGAAGATGATGAAGCTCATTCGCAAACACACAACTTGACTTCACTTTTCACCTCCCCCCCCCCCCCCCCCCCCCCCGACCGTCTGAGGCATCGCCATGGCAACAGCAGCAACAACACTGACCCTGCAGAACTCCCCCGTCACTCAGAGAGAAATTACAACACCGAGCCTCCAACCTCCGTCAGAGAAGAAGAATGACCACATGACGGAGGAGGAGGAGGGTGACCCCCCGAACAACCCCCCCACACACACCCCACACGCTCCATCATTACATAACAACCTGTGACAGATTACCTCAGTGATGATGTAAACACAGACACGTATGTGTGTGTGTGTGTGTGTGTGTGTGTGTGTGTGTGTGTGTGTGTGTGTGTGTGTGTGTGTGTTGTTTTAGCCATTGGAAGTGACTACTTGATTACAATTCAGAGAACTCATTTGAATTTACTGCAGAAGCAAAGTAACGAGTTACTTGGATTTTGTGTCGTTCTGTTTATTCTCAAGTCTTTGTGTGTTTTTCAAATCTATTCAATTCAACTTTATTTATACAGCAACAAGAAAGAACCTGCAGAACCAGACTCACAGGAACAGAAACCTACAGAACCAGAGGAGAAGGAGGAGGAACCTGCAGAACCAGACTCAGAGGAGGAGACACCTGCAGAACCAGAGAAAGAGGAAGAGAAACCTGCAGAACCAGACTCAGAAGCGGAGGAACCTGCAGATCCAGACTCAGAGGAGGAGGAACCTGCAGAACCAGACTCAGAGGAAGAGAAACCTGCAGATCCAGACTCAGAGGAGGAGACACCTACAGAACCAGACTCAGAGGAAGAGACACCTGCAGAACCAGACTCAAAGGAGGAGAAACAAGTAGAACCAGACTCAGAAGCGAAGGAACCTGCAGATCCAGACTCGGAGGAGGAGGAACCTGCAGAACCAGACTCAGAGGAAGAGACACCTACAGAACCAGCTTCAGAGGAAGAGACACCTGCAGAACCAGACTCATGGAGGAAGAACCTGCAGAACCAGACTCAGAGACACCTGCAGAACCAGACTCAGAGGAAGAGACACCTAGAGAACCAGACTCAGAGGAAGAGACACCTGCAGAACCAGACTCATGGAGGAGGAACATGCAGAACCAGACTTAGAGGAAGAGACACCTGCAGAACCAGACTCAGAGGAAGAGACACCTAGAGAATCAGACTCAGAGGAAGAGACACCTGCAGAACCAGACTCATGGAGGAGGAACCTGCAGAACCAGACTCAGAGGCGGAGGCTTTTCTGCTGGCCAGTTGCGGTGAGGGGATAGAGAAGAGGAAAGGATGTGACAGTTTAAATGTTATTTTGTGTGTTTTAGTGTCACGTTGTGTTGATGTGGTCCTGGCAGTGCCTCACCTGGTGCTGGGAGGTCAGAGGTCGTGGTTGGCGGCTCTTCATCAGTACTTCCTCCGTACTCGTCGTCCTGATCGACTGTCTGCTCCGACTTCAAGGAATCTTTGTGTTTCGGTTTGTTCCTGCAACACACACCTCCATCAAACCTGTGTGTGTGTGTGTGTGTGTGTGTGTGTGTGTGTGTGTGTGTGTGTGTGTGTGTGTGTGTGTGTGTGTGTGTGTGTGTGTTACCTGTCCTCCAGGCGACTCGCTGTCTCCTGCAGACTCCTCAGTTTGCTTTTCTTCTCATTCAGGACAAGAACGAAGCGCGAGAACAAGTCGGCCTCCAGAGTCTCTTTACCTTCAGCGTAACGCTTCAGCCTGAGACACACACACACACACACACACACACACACACACACACACACACACACACACACACACACACACACACACACACACACACACACACACACACACACACACACACACACACACACACACACACACACACACACACAGAGTATATAAAGTGTATGTGTTAAATGAAGTGTGTATGTTTATTGCTTGGCCATGCGCTGCTGCTCTGCTCTGTGTGTGTGTGTGTGTGTGTGTGTGTGTGTGTGTGTGTGTGTGTGTGTGTGTGTGTGTGTGTGTGTGTGTGTGTGTGTGTGTGTGTGTGTGTGTGTGTGTGTGTGTGTGTGTGTGTGTTAGAAGAAAAGTGTGTTTGTTATAATAAGTGTGTGTGTGTGTGTTAGAAGAAGTGTGTGTTTACTGCGTGGCCATGCGCTGCTGCTCTGCTCTCAGTCTCTGGTTTTCTTCCTTCAGTTTCTGGTTTTGAAGCTTCAGTTCGTTTCTTCTCTGCAGGTTTTGTCGCAGAAGATTCTTCACTGCTTCAAACGGCTCTGAGACGCCGGAGAGCGACACACTGCCCAGCCTGAACTGACACACACACACACACACGCACGCACGCACGCACGCACACACACACACACACACACACACACACACACACACACACACACACACACACACACACACACACACACACACACACACACACACACACACACACACACACACACACACACACACACACACACACACACACAGTGAAGGTATGTAAAACACCTGGATCCTGATGTGAGATTAGAGGGAAACATCAGGCAACACACTCTGAACACACACACACACCCTCAACTCACTCACACACACTGAACATATACACACACACACACACACACACACACACACACACACACACACACACACACACACACACACACACACACACACACACACACACACACACACACACACACACACACACACACACACACACACACACACACACAGCTGGTAGCAGTCACTCCGCACTCTTAAACAAACAGTTGGATTCTGGGAAATTGAGGCCACGGTGCCGTTATCTCCATCGCAGGTGGCGCCGACGTTGCCTCCAACGTAAACACAGTGGTCCAATGGCGGCGAGGCGGGGGGGGGGGGGGGGGGGTGCACCATTAGTCACTCACAGGTTAAAAATGTTCGGAGCAGAAAAACAGCTCGGTTCACATAACGTCAGAGATTATCAACTCAAAGCTCTCAGACACACAAAGACACCTGGGGAACGACACACAACTCCAGGGAGTACACAACTCCAACAACAACATTACTCCAAGAACTACAATCACACAACTCCAACTAACAACCAACAATCACACAACTCCAACTAACAACCAACAATCACACAACTCCAACTAACAACCAACAATCGCACAACTCCAACTACAGAAACACACAACTTTGCCCTCAGAACTTTAAATTCATTTTCAAAACCATGTTTGACTCAGAACACAGAACATCTTCCTCCCACGTGGCTCGCTGTTCAGCTGAACTCACTGAGATGTCCTTCTGCTTCTTCTCGTACGTCAGCGCGACGCCGCCGCCCCGCCGCTCCGCCAGCGTGAAGCTGTAGGGGGCGGAGGCTCCCGTCCCCGTCAGCGCCTCCTGCAGGTCGTGGACGTAACGCTCCGTCTGCATCTCCAGCTCCTCTGCCTCGGAGCGCACCTCCACCTCGCTCACTGAAGAAGAGGAAGAGAGGAAGAGGAGAAGAGTGACGTCATAGCGAGGACACAGAAACAACAATACAATTACAGTGAATCCTGCTTCATCCCGGCGGCCATTTTCTTCAAAGTATCACATTTCTGTCTGTCTGCCCCTCTCTCTCCCTCCTGTTGATCCACTCACACGCTTCATCTCTGCACAGACCTGCTCTGACAGGACGCTCTGTGACCTGCAGGAGGTGACTGACCCTGGAGGTGACCTCTCAGGTGACCCCTCAGGTGACCCTTGTAAACCTGCAGCCGGGTGTGCAGATGAGAAGAGGTCAGCTGTGCAGCTCTGGCAGGTGAGGCGATGCATGTGTGTATATGTGTGTGTGTGTGTGTGTGTGTGTGTGTGTGTGTGTGTGTGTGTGTGTTGTCACGCAGGTGAGGTGTCAGGTGAGCATAAATCTGTCATATAAAAGGTGAGTCGAGCAGCTGAGGTTTCATCCACCCAGATTCCCACTGAGCAGAGGAAAACGTTTCCTGGAGGTCACTGGAGGTCAAACGTCAGCCATCTTTGTAGTCTTACAGCTTCACATTAAAACATCATCCAAACTGTAAACAAACCACGAGACTACACTCCTTCTTGGACTACATCTCCACCAGCTTGTATGGTGTTCATGTAGTTTTCTCTCTTCACAGTGGGTGTGTATCTGGTGTATCGTGTGTATCGTGTGTATCGTGTGTACTGTGCTGAATGTTCCTACAGTGGAACGGCATCACACACTCACTTTACAAAGATTTTCCTTCTATTTCCATCAAGAGTGTAAACAAGAGTATTTTTTCCTCTTTGATCCAGTCTGACACGGATTGTGATCAGACAGTGTGTTGGTAAATCTCCCGTCTAAAAACTAGTCTGGAACTAATCTAAAGTGTGAAACTTGAAACGGATTCAAAAACTGGCTACAAACCTAGTCTAAAACTAGGTCAAAATTAAGAGTGAAACGTAGTCTGAAGTCAAGTCGAACACAAATCTAACATTGGTTTGAAACGTATTGTAAAACTAGACTTAAACTAGTCTGGAAACACATCGAAAACTGCTCTGTAAAGCCTCTGTAAAGCCTCAAATTGGCAAAAGACTTGTCTGAGCATAGTCTGAAATTGGCCTGAAAGCTAGTTTCAAAATTAGACTGAAACTGGACTAAAACTAGTCTGAAACTAGAATAAAACTAGACTGAAACTAGAATAAAACGAGACTGAAACTAGAATAAAACTAGACTGAAACTAGAATAAAACTAGACTGAAACTAGAATAAAACTAGTCTGAAACTAGAATGAAACTAGACTGAAACTAGTCTGAAACTAGAATAAAACGAGACTGAAACTAGAATAAAACTAGACTGAAACTAGTCTGAAACTAGTCTGAAACTAGAATAAAACTAGACTGAAACTAGTCTGAAACTAGAATAAAATGAGACTGAAACTAGAATAAAACTAGTCTGAAACTAGAATAAAACTAGACTGAAACTAGAATAAAACTAGACTGAAACTATGAATGAATGAATGAATTAATTTCAAACATGTATAAAAAATATGTAACTATTTGTAAATACAAAAGAAAGAAAAAGTAAAAAAATAAAAATAAACATAGAGCCAATACATAACAAAACACCGCACATTGTTGGAAAAAGGAGTGGGAAGAAGTACAACACTTTTTAAATTCCCCACCACTTATCACCTATGTTTTAGTTTGTACACAGATATCCTTATAATTATATAATACAGCTATATAAATATATACTTTTTACACATATCTATATAAATTCATACCATACATACATTTCATAAATATCTATATAAATATATAATTACAAAAACAGAAATCTACTAAATACATATCCTTATAAATAAATATATATATACACATACATATACACACACATATATATAAAAACAACTATCCTCATAACTAAATATATACCATGTACTTAGTTACAATCTAACGATCAACACTAATCTATTCAGAGACTATTCTATGTATAGAGACATACTTCCTCTTCTATATACTTGTTCAAAAATATTGTTTTGTACCTTTTTTTTTTAAACAGATTTATATTTGCACTTTGTGGAACAGTCTGGAGACAGAACTAAAACAAAGTCACCCCACAGCTGGATACACACATGTTTTTCATCTTTGTTCAAACCTTTTGTAAAGTTTAGGTCCCCCCTCCCTTCCACTAAACATTCCCTGTATATTTTTTGGCAATAGATTATTTCGCGCTTTCTACATTAGTTGTGCTGTTCTGAATTAGACCAGATCCATAAATTTCAACATGTGTGACTTTATGAAAAGCGGGTTTGTGTGATCTCTGGATCCTGCATATCGGCTGCAGAGTGGTGTTGTAGGTGTTTCCCCAGATTTCTACAAAGAAAGTCAGATATGGCAAAAATAATAAGCAATATATAGTAAGCAAGGGTTTGTAGTCCAGAATATGTTTTGCTTTCCACAGAATTGCCGAGCATTTTGCCAGTTTAGCTCGTATGTATCCTACATGAGGTGTCCAGCAGAATTTATAATCCAAAATCGCACCAACAAATTTAATTTCCTGTATCCTTTCTATTTTAGTATGGTCTATTATCAATTCTAGATTACAATCTATTTAGTGTCTCCCAAACAACATGATCTTTGTTTTGATTAGATTTAATAATAATTTATTTTTGTCAAACCATAGTTTTAGTTTATTTATTTCAGTTGTGATCGTCTCCAAAGTCTGCTTCAGATTCTCGCCTGAAAAAAACATATGGTGTCGTCTGCAAACAAAACAAATTTCAGGACTTGTGAAACTCTACACAAATCATAGATATGAATAATTTCAGACCTAATATCGACCCCAGTGGTACCCCGCATGTAATGTTCATGAAATCAGATTTATGTTCACCGATCTGCACAAACTGTTTCTTAGAGAACTCGACAGGCAGCTCAGTCCAACTCCCCTAATACCATACTTATAGTTTACTAATAAGATCTTATGATCAATGGAATCCAATGCTTTTCTTTAGGGCCGTATATACTCCAATTCCAATTTTGTTTATTGTCCATACAGTTTGTGATTTCCTCTATTAGTTCCATTAGTGCCAGCGAAGTTGATCTGTCTGTTCTAGATCTATACTGACCGTCAGTAAGGAGGTTCTGTCTTTAATGAATTGGTCCAGTCTATCTGATAAAAGCTTTTTGAGTATTTTGGAGAATTGGGGGAGTAAAGAAACAGGCCTGTAGTTTGTGAAATGGTGTTTATCTCCGGTTTTGAACAATGGTATCACTTTTGCAATTTTCATTTGGTCTGGAAATGTACCTGAATGAAAAGATAAACTGCAGCTGTGGGTGAGTGGCTTTACAACTCCTTCAATAACTGTCTTTATTGTTGACATGTCGATATCATTCCAGCCTGTAGAGGTCTTGTTTTTACATTTTCTTACAATTTCCATAATTACTTGATTATCAACTGCACTTAGAAAAATTGTACTTGGATTTCTGTACCCCATAACTTCTATGTCCCCACCTTGTGTCGTCTCTGCTTCCTTTATTTTTCCTGCTAAATCTGGTCCCACATTTTAAAAAGAATTGGTTAAAACTAGGGACGTCCCGATCACACTTTTTTGCCCCCGATACCGATCCGATCTTTCAAAATTTAGTATCGGCCGATACCGATACTTTCCCGATCTGATACTTACTATTGCAAATATACTCAATAGTCTATTATTGGAGCGACTATGAACACGGCTCAACACGAGGCTTCAGGACATGTAGTACACATGTCAGGCCTTTAGGGGCGCTGTGACTCACCAAACACAACAGAAAAGCAGAAGAAGACAGACCACATAGAAATATAGAAGTAGCCTTCTGCACATAAACACATAACCACTATATATAACTCTAGTTTTATAGGTCTATGGCCCCGCTCCGCCTGCTTCTAGCTTCTGCAGCTCCACCCGAGCTTCTAGTCCCTGATTGTTCTGGTTAGTAGGTGACGTTGTGGTTATTAGGTGACGTTGTGGTTAGTAGGGGACGTTGTGGTTATTAGGGGACGTTGTGGTTATTAGGTGACGTTGTGGTTAGTAGGGGATGTTGTGGTTATTAGGGGACGTTGTGGTTAGTAGGGGACGTTGTGGTTAGTAGGGGACGTTGTGGTTATTAGGTGACGTTGTGGTTAGTAGGGGACGTTGTGGTTAGTAGGTGACGTTGTGGTTAGTAGGTGACGTTGTGGTTAGTAGGGGACGTTGTGGTTAGTAGGGGACGTTGTGGTTAGTAGGGGACGTTGTGGTTAGTAGGTGACGTTGTGGTTATTAGGTGACGTTGTGGTTAGTAGGGGACGTTGTGGTTAGTAGGTGACGTTGTGGTTATTAGGTGACGTTGTGGTTAGTAGGGGACGTTGTGGTTAGTAGGGGACGTTGTGGTTAGTAGGTGACGTTGTGGTTAGTAGGTGACGTTGTGGTTAGTAGGGGACGTTGTGGTTATTAGGTGACGTTGTGGTTAGTAGGGGACGTTGTGGTTAGTAGGGGACGTTGTGGTTAGTAGGGGACGTTGTGGACCGCGGTTTGTTTTTTGTTGTTGTTTTTTTAGATCAGCGGGGTGATCGGCTGGATTTGCCGATCCCCGATCACTCACAAATCACTAACAAATCACTAATATCCCTAGTAAATATATTATGTATTGAAGTGTCTCAGTGAGAAGGGATCCTGCTTGGTCTGGGGGTGGTGGGATAGAATCCCATACCGAACACTGAGTTCATGAATTCTTCTGTCATTTTATGTTTCTTATGATTTAAGCGGTCGATGTTAAAACCACCACACATGTACGTGACCTTCTGTCTGGATTACGTTGAAGTACGTTCCATTCAGTCCCTGAACACTTCGATGCTTGATCCAGGCGATCTGTATTTACAGCTCACGTTATAGTTTTTATTTTTTCCACAACATATTTCTACTGTGATGAACTCAATCAAATCATCAACAGCGACCGTCATTTTTCTAATTAATTTTATATTCCACACTAATATAAACATATACTGCCACTCCTCCTCTGTTTTTGGTTTTTCTGTTGATATAAATAAATTCCTACCCGTTTAGCTCAAACTCTGCTCCCCTCTCATCATTGATCCAGGTTTCTGATATGATATTATATCGAATAGAGTATTGAACCGACTGAGATATTGGCGTACAAACTTCTGGTGTTGAAGTGAATAACTGAGATCTTATTTTCTTCTCTGGTCGTTGTATTGTACTGATTTTCAGTGTAACACCAGAAGCTGATTATTTTCCTTATCAATGTTATTATTATATCTTGTGTTTTATGCTCCGTATAAAGGAACGTGTCCAGCTCTTGTGTCCCGGGTCCTTGTGTCATGATTGTAGGTTTTTTCTTGAGTTTGATCATTTCATCACTTCGATTCCTCAGAATTTGTCCAGTTGGACATTAATCTCAGATGACCAAGACCTTGTCCTCTTATGGAGATCCCTTCAGTTTTAGGACTATTTTGCAGTTTTGTGTCCATGTGTTTGGGATTTTCCCTGCTTCCTCGGTCGTCTCGCCTTTCTTGTGATGTTTTTTTTTTTTTGGTGAAGTGCTCATTTAGAAAAGCGTCCCGGCCTTTCAGTTTCCTCCCTTTGCTTTAACGGTCACATTTTATGCTTTCTGTTGGCAAATCTTATTATTACAGCCGGTTTGTCTGTAAACTAAACTGGTGGAAAACCAGTTTAAAACTGGACTAAAACTAGTTTTAAACTGGACTAAAACCAGTTTTAAACTGGACTAAAACCAGTTTTGTCCAAAAAGACCCAGGAAACAGTTTGTTGCTATTGAAGACTGTGTTCCTCAGTCTAATGTTCATTTCTCAGGTGTGACAATGCGAGTCGACCAATCAGCTGTGAGCTTTTACTCCGTTACACTTTAGTTCATGTGGCGACAGAAACGTGAAAAAGAAAAAAAAGAAGCTGAATTGAGCCGAGACGGATGAAGAGAACAGAAACATAGAGCGGACGAAGACGTACCTTGTCCCGTCCAGGCACTCTGTCCGTCAGTCAGGAGGACCTGGAAGCCCGCCCCTAAGCCCCGCCCCTCCCAGTCCACCCGCAGGAAGTAGGAGGAGTCTGGCTCAGAGGACACGGGGATTTCACGGATGGAAGTGTTCATGTCTGCAGACACACGGCAGTTTTACTTCAATGAAAACAACTGGTGGCGTTCCACAGGGCTCAACATTGGGACCCTTAGGATTTAGGTTTCCTTCACAAATGCTGCATTTTATTTCAAGCTTATTTTCAACAATATCAAAGTTTACATGACATGATACACAGATGAAAATATTTTGTGCCTGTAATCATAGAAAGAGTACTTGTGGAACTACTTTAGAGCATTTTCAAAAATTGCAGCTTCCGCGTATGTCGTTAAATTGTTTATGTACAATTCAGAGCCTCCATCCAACATCTGCAGTTGTTGAAGAGTTTTCTTGATAATGTAAATGTATGTTATCTACAGAATACACAGTTTTTTATACTGTTGTTTATTTGGTTTGGATAATCCTGTAAACGTCTTAGTGGTTACATTTCGTAAGACTCCCAGCATTCATCCAACATCTGAGCTGATCAAATCTCACTTCACACAACGTTTCTAATACTTCAGGAGAGAACTGAAACAGGTTTTATTGTTCTGTTTTTAATGGAAACCCAACATGTGAAGTTCCACTGGGCTGAATGTTGGACCCACTGCGGTTCATTCTTCAAACTGATCGATTCAGGATTTCATGATAAAAAATGATTTTCATTAGATTTTATTAGCAGAAGTTTTGTTTTAATTGAAATTGTTCAATCGAAAAAAATCTATTTCCTTCGGGCGCTAGTTCTGTTATTTACTATATATCAGAACTATAAAACCAACCCCAGGAATCCCTCAGGGCTCAACACTGGGCCCGTTACATTTGTTTTATTAGATAAGATCATATCAAACCAACTGAATCAGGATTCATTTCCATCACAAATTAGTTATTTGCTGATGATACTCGTCTATTTGGTTTCTATAAACAAACAACACAACGTGTGAAGGAACAAGTAGTTTCCCTTTTCGTTGAATTATTTAGTAAAACTCTCAGCTGGTAAAATGACTTCGATTCACCATCATCTTATCTTCCGTGTGTTCAGTTCACTTAAGTTTTAAAGGAGACATATCATGCTTTTAAATCCTTCCTTTTTACATATAAATCACACAGTTGTGGTCTATACAACGCGAAACTGCAATGCTTGGGTCTGAATTCCTCATTATTAGAGCTCCACAGGCCCCTTTTCTACCCCTTTTCTGATGTGCTTCTGAGAGCAACTCGTTTTGGGGCGGTCTCTTCATACCCCGCCTCCTCTCCAGGTTGCAGAGGTGACACTCGGTTCAACTCCACCCTGTTCGGCCATCTTTGTAGTTTGATAGAACAGATACAATTATCTAGCGGCGCAGAAACTTTATATTCACACATTATTTACAAAATGTCAACAAGGGAAGATTTGTCCATCCAGCCATACATGTTGGAGCCAGAGTCGGACCCGGCGGAGCCAGATGAAAATGACCATGATGCACCTGAAGAACAACGTCTTCATATGGATGTAACGCAATGGTGTGTTACTATATTTACACTAACTTCTCCATCCATGCCCACTACTACAATACTGCCTGTATTACAACGACTATTTAACACAGAAGTTACATTCTAATCTAAAACGAGCACACAGCGCTAACATATGAAGACGGTGCAACTGCTAATGCTAACAAAACAATGACAGGGACGTCTTATCATCACACTTTTTAGCGTTATATACAGCTTACCGAAGTGCTCTGTTCGTCGTCTCCATAGATAGAAGGAACTGACCGCTCAATCAGACCAAGTCTTTCGGCAAATCCTTCTTTATACTGGCGGAGGTTGCTGAAGCAGTCGTCCTTAAAGTGCTTCGCGCACACAAAAATGACCTTACCCACAGATGTGGGTACATTTCTGTGAAAAATAAAACTCAACCAGGCACTTGGAAAAGGTTCTGATGCTGGGAGACGGTGTAACGAAGCTTGTGGGTTACTACATCCAACAACCGAACATTTCCACTTATCCTCTCGTAACTTCGGTTGGACTACAAAATCGCAGCGAGAAACAAAAATGGCGGATTGCTCGAAATGTCGATGTCCTAATTTGGCAGTTCCGCTGAGAATACTGTGACGTCATTGTTCAAAAAACGTAATAGAGAATAGAAAAATCGAAACCGATCGCAAAATATGACCAAAACAGAATAAAAAGATATCAACGGAGCACCTGAAGAGACTACTTTGAACTTTTCTGTACTTCTAAACACTCTAAATATACAACAACATGCATTTAAGGGCTAAAAAAGTGGATTTAGCATGATATGTCCCCTTTAATGTTTCCCTAGAGCAGTCAGGATTTAAATTTAGATTGAAAAGACAAAGAAGGAAATAAAAACATTTCATTGGACTTTTCATATGATTCATTTCTTATTGTTAACCTGACCTGTGGTGTTCCACAGGGCTCAATATGGGGCTCACTACACTTTATTGTGGAAGTTGCAATAACATGAATATGTGTTTTGTGAGCAGATGAAGCGATTGAACTATAATTTCCACGTGAACCATGAAGCAGAACCATGAAGCAGAACCATGAAGCAGAACCCTGAAGCTGAACCATGAAGCTGAACCATGAAGCAGAACCATGAAGCTGAACCATGAAGCAGAACCTTGCTGCTCAGCGCTGGCGTCATTCTGTCTTCAGCAGACGATAAAACGAGCGGCGCAGCCTGGTGTCGGCGGGAAGCAGGTGTTTGAGGGATGGCCGGTCATTAGCCGGCAGCTCGCTGGGTTTCTTCAACGACAGATTACAGAGCGCCGCACGGCGCCGATGACACGGCGGCGAGAGTAAAACCTGCCGTTAACAATTACGTGACCCTCACTCTTCCGGGAGCACGGGCATTTTTCAGAGAACTTCAGCAGCACGTCGTCTGGTTTAATTGTTTCTAAACCGTCAAGAAGCTGTTGAGTCTCCAAAGAACAAAATCCACAGTGAAAAACAGAGAATTCGTTTTCTGTCACGTGGGACGGAGCAAGACACCCCCCCCCCCCCAAAAATAATATATATATATATTTAAGATTGATTATTATTGCATAAACATGGCGTTTGAACCATTTAATTCAGACGCTGGGTTCATAATAAAGCGTGATTTGCACTTTCTACCTACTTTGATTCAAGACCTTGAACAGTATTAGGTCACAACTACTAACTGCAGTTAGAAAGTAACTAGTTACACTGCAAGGTTCCTTGTAATGTCCTGTAATATTCACACAGTCATTATTTTAATGTCGGTTATTAGCTGAAGTTACAGAGGAAGGAAGACGCTCTATAATCTGGATGTTACAGGAGGCCGGTGCTCTATAATCTGGATGCCAGGGGAGGAAGATGCTCTATAATTTGATGTTAGATGAGACAGATGCTCTATAATTTGATGTTGGAGGGGGGAAGGGGCTCTATAATCTGATGTTAGAGGGGGAGATGCTCTATAATCTGGATATTAGAGGAGGAAGATACTCTCTAATCTGGATGTTAGAGGAGGAAGATGCTCTATACTTTGATGTTAGAGGAGGCAGATGCTCTATAATTTGGTGTTAGGGGGACGAGGCTCTATAATCTGGTGTTAGAGGGGGAGATGCTCTATAATCTGGATATTACATGATGGAGATGCTCTATAATCTGGATATAAGAGGCGGGAGGTGCTCTATAATCTGGCTGTTAGAGGTGGAAGATGCTTATTAATCTAGATGTTAGAGGAGGAAGATGCTCTATGATCTGGATGTGGAGGGGGAAGATGCTCTATAATCTGGATGTTAGAGGAGTAAAGTGCCCTATAACCTGGATGTTAATGGAAGAAGATGTTCTATCATCTGGATGTTAGAGGAAGAAGATGCTCTATAATCTGGATGTTAGAGGAAGAAGATGCTCTATAATCTGATGTTTGGGGGGAGATGCTCTATAATCTGGATGTTAAAGGAGGAAGATGCTCTATAATCTGATGTTACTGGGCGTTTCTACCTCCTACTGCCCGTTCCAGAGTTAATTCAGGATTATTGAGGCTGTCTTCAGTAAACAGGATCTCAGTGAAACAAAAACAGACTTTGATGCTAATGCTAAAGCTCACAGCCTTGTTGACGTTCCACTCATAATCACAAAACGATATTTTTCTAAACTAGACCCAAACCCTCTGGACTGGATAGAGTTTCTAAAAATGAGCTTTTAAAGCTGAACACATCTTGTTGAAGCTGAATGATCTCACCTTCCAATAAATAACTTTTTATTTCTTAAGTTTGACTAAAATCAGGCACAAAGAATTTGATTTACCCAAAGTCCACACTGCATATTGAGCGGTTAATCCTGTTTTATGTCATTGTCTGTGCTCACTTCTGTGTTGTTATCATTTATGTCAGACTTTGAATTCTCAAGGTATGAAAATTCGTGTAAATAAAGTTTGATAATTCTAACACGTTATAGTTAAAGTCGATAAAAAACAGACATACAGTTTAAGTGATGCTATATTTCCAACCCTCTGCGTTTCTTCTAATCGTCACTGTTGTAATTATAAAGTCACAACGTCGAAATATGAACTTTCAAACTCGTTTTTAAAAGTTGAAGCTCACTGCCCAAATCAAACATGGCGGCAAGTCAGTCTCCCTGGTGAAAACAACCCGCAGATATTCTGAAAATACGTGATTATTCCGCCTTTAAATTAAATTCACGTGTAATTTAGCCTCACATACACCCTGTTTGTCGTGTTTGTGCCTCTGAAGCTGCAGAAAATAAGAGCAAACCGAGCAGCGGCTAGGCTAAAGCAGCTAACAGTTTTGTAAACAGAGAAGCACGTGAGCGCAGTTAAGGTTTGTGTATGTGATGTCGGCGTGACGTCAGAGTGCGTCTTACCTGGCGCGGCTCCGCTTTGATCCGGGCCGTTAAATTCCCCTTTCAAATGTTTTATAGTGATTTCATATCGGTTTGAAGCCGCACAGGAAGTGAACTCGCCAGTCTTTAGGGTCTTTAGGTAGGCAAAGCGCGACACGCCTCAGGAGGCTTCTGATTGGCTGAGATCCTTAAACCTCTCTCAATAGAGCCAGTGATCAGGCTTTATTTTTCAGACTCTAACCAATCCAATCAATGAAGAGAAGGATGCTGACCAATCAGAGGCATAGAAGGGCGGGTTCACAAGGTAAATCCCCAGTTAGTAAGGATCGCTGTTTTTATGGTTTTAATGCTTTTTAACCGACCTTTTCTACTAAAACACACTTTTAAAAACTTCATAATGTTGTTTTTGGACTCCCTGCTCCTGCTATGCTACGTTTGCAGGTTTTTTTTGAGCTGATGATGCCTGATATGAGGATGTACAGTGGCCTGAAACCGTAACACTGTTAAAATAAAAGTTTCCTGAAACCAGAACAATGTTAAAATAAAAGTTTCTTGAAACCAGAACAATGTTAAAATAAAAGTTTCCTGAAACCTCATCAAGGTCCTGTCACTGTGACGCCTCCCTCAGACTGAGAAACCTTCATCAGGCTCTTCTTCAGAGCATGGAAACACTGGAGTGAAACAACAACGGTTCTGCAAACTAATAAGAAACATTGCAGAGAAGATGTGTTTACACAGATTACTGGACAGCAGTCAGAGGAGGAAGAGGAGGAGGAGGAGGAGGAGGAGGAGGAGGAGGAGGAGGAGGAGGAGTAATAAGAGGAGGAGAAACAGTCAGATTCTGGCTGCAGCTCTGATTGAACACAGAGGCGTATTGTTTTAATGAAAATCAGTTCAGAGGAAACAAACAATGTTTCTGAGAAAAACTTCAGTTTGTGATTAAAATTAGATTTTTTGTTTAATGAAAAATTTTCAGTAAATGACATCAGGAGGCTTCAGCCTCGTTTCTTCCAGCTGCTCCATCGTTCTGCTCCATCGTTCTGCTCCATCGTTCTGATCCATCGTTCTGATCCATCGTTCTGCTCCATCGTTCTGCTCCATCGTTCTGATCCATCGTTCTGCTCCATCGTTCTGCTCCATCGTTCTGATCCATCGTTCTGCTCCATCGTTCTGATCCATCGTTCTGATCCATCGTTCTGCTCCATCGTTCTGATCCATCGTTCTGCTCCATCGTTCTGCTCCATCGTTCTGCTCCATCGTTCTGATCCATCGTTCTGATCCATCGTTCTGATCGGTGTCGTATTTTAAAACCAACGAGGAACATTATTGGGAGAAGTGAAGGGAGGAGAGGATGGAGGGATGTGAAGGGAGGAGAGGATGGAGGGACGAGAAGGGAGGAGAGGATGGAGGGACGAGAAGGGAGGAGAGGATGGAGGGACGAGAAGGGAGGAGAGGACAGTGGTGATGTGGGCTCTCCGGGTTGTTCCTGTTTAAAGACGAGCAGCTGCATTTGGGACGGTTTGAAGAGGAACTGAACAGATAGAAGGATGTTACAGTCGTCTAAAGGAGAGAAAGAAGGATGTTACTGTCCTCTAAAGGAGAGAAAGAAGGATGTTACAGTAGTCTAAAGGAGAGAAAGAAGGATGTTACAGTAGTCTAAAGGAGAGATAGAAGGATGTTACAGTCGTCTAAAGGAGAGAAAGAAGGATGTTACAGTAGTCTAAAGGAGAGAAAGAAGGATGTTACAGTCGTCTAAAGGAGATATAGAAGGATGTTACAGTAGTCTAAAGGAGAGATAGAAGGATGTTACAGTATCTAAAGGAGAAGAGAAAGAAGGATGTTACAGTAGTCTAAAGGAGAGATAGAAGGATGTTACAGTATCTAAAGGAGAAGAGAAAGAAGGATGTTACAGTAGTCTAAAGGAGAGATAGAAGGATGTTACAGTAGTCTGAAGGAGAAGAGATATCAGGATGTTACAGTAGTCTAAAGGAGAGATAGAAGGATGTTACAGTAGTCTGAAGGAGAGAAAGAAGGATGTTACAGTAGTCTAAAGGAGAGATAGAAGGATGTTACAGTAGTCTAAAGGAGATATAGAAGGATGTTACTGTCCTCTAAAGGAGAGAAAGAAGGATGTTACAGTAGTCTAAAGGAGAGAAAGAAGGATGTTACAGTAGTCTAAAGGAGAGATAGAAGGATGTTACAGTCGTCTAAAGGAGAGAAAGAAGGATGTTACAGTAGTCTAAAGGAGAGAAAGAAGGATGTTACAGTAGTCTAATGGAGAGAAAGAAGGATGTTACAGTAGTCTAAAGGAGAGATAGAAGGATGTTACAGTATTCTAAAGGAGAGAAAGAAGGATGTTACAGTAGTCTAAAGGAGATATAGAAGGATGTTACAGTAGTCTAAAGGAGAGATAGAAGGATGTTACAGTATCTAAAGGAGAAGAGAAAGAAGGATGTTACAGTAGTCTAAAGGAGAGATAGAAGGATGTTACAGTATCTAAAGGAGAAGAGAAAGAAGGATGTTACAGTAGTCTAAAGGAGAGATAGAAGGATGTTACAGTAGTCTGAAGGAGAAGAGATATCAGGATGTTACAGTAGTCTAAAGGAGAGATAGAAGGATGTTACAGTAGTCTGAAGGAGAGAAAGAAGGATGTTACAGTAGTCTAAAGGAGAGATAGAAGGATGTTACAGTAGTCTAAAGGAGAGATAGAAGGATGTTACAGTAGTCTGAAGGAGAGAAAGAAGGATGTTACAGTAGTCTAAAGGAGAGAAAGAAGGATGTTACAGTAGTCTAAAGGAGAGATAGAAGGATGTTACAGTATCTAAAGGAGAAGAGAAAGAAGGATGTTACAGTAGTCTAAAGGAGATATAGAAGGATGTTACAGTAGTCTGAAGGAGAGAAAGAAGGATGTTACAGTAGTCTAAAGGAGAGAAAGAAGGATGTTACAGTATCTAAAGGAGAAGAGAAAGAAGGATGTTACAGTAGTCTAAAGGAGATATAGAAGGATGTTACAGTAGTCTAAAGGAGAGAAAGAAGGATGTTACAGTATCTAAAGGAGAAGAGAAAGAAGGATGTTACAGTAGTCTAAAGGAGAGAAAGAAGGATGTTACAGTAGTCTAAAGGAGAGATAGAAGGATGTTACAGTAGTCTAAAGGAGAGAAAGAAGGATGTTACAGTAGTCTAAAGGAGAGATAGAAGGATGTTACAGTAGTCTAAAGGAGAAGAAAGAAGGATGTTACAGTAGTCTAAAGGAGGAGATATAAAACAGTAAAATCATCTCCAGCTCCACCTTGGACACCGTTCCTTTTAGTTTGGTGACGTTCCGCAGGTGGAGAAAGCAGGAAGGTGTGACCAGGCTGACATGGTCTGTCCTGTGGTGTACCTCAGCCCCTCTGTCCTGTGGTGTACCTCAGGGGTCTGTCCTGTGTTGGACCTCAGCCCCTCTGTCCTGTGGTGTACCTCAGCCCCTCTGTCCTGTGGTGTACCTCAGCCCCTCTGTCCTGTGGTGTATCTTAGGGGTCTGTCCTGTGGTGTACCTCAGAGAACTGTCCTGTGTTGGACCTCAGAGAACTGTCCTGTGGTGTACCTCAGCCCCTCTGTCCTGTGGTGTACCTCAGGGGTCTGTCCTGGGCCCATTAGTATTTCTATAGTATTTATTGCCTCTGGGTCAGATCATTAGCAGTGTCAGTGGGATTTCTTACCGTCTGTATGCAGATGACATTCAGGTATATTAATCCTTTAATCCCAAAGAGATCAATAAACCTTCCATTTTAAATGTGTGCAGGCCTTCAGCTAAATGCTAGCAAACCAGAGGCTCTTAGAGTACTGTGATCCACAGTGTCAACAGCAGAGCACTGTGATCCACAGTGTCAACAGCAGAGCTGAGGTCCAGAAGTACCAGTACAGAGTATGAGAGGACACGGGGACTGGTGGAGTGGAAGGACAGACTATCACATTTATGGTGTTAAAGAGAACTTTGGAATTTCTTTTGTTCACAGAAATTAGTCTGGCGAAGTATTCTGTTCTTACAATCTCGTCATTTCATTGAGTTCCAGTAATAATTTCTTCAGGTGGAGGACCTGGAGTTCAGTGGATCTCCATAAACGCTCTGTCCTCCTACAGCAGGCATGTCCAAAGTCCGGCCCGCGGGCCAAATGCGGCCTGTGTTCTAGTTTCCAGTGGCCATGAAATCAATAATATGCCACCGCAGGCACTGTTGACCACGGTACAAAATACAGTGTACAAAAGCAGTTATATATTTCACCAGAAGATGGCAGTAGACACACTCTCACCGCAGGAAACTTTGACCCTCGTCAACGTGGGTGGTGTAGGATCCTTTAAGCCCATTTCAAAAATGGCGACTGAAACTAAAGAAAGGAAAGTTGACAGCGAGGGACAAGTTCAAGTGGAAATCTGAGTATTATTTCACCGAAATACGAAACAATTGCGTCTGCCTAATGTGCCAGGAGACTGTTGCTGTTTCAATATCAGGAGGTACTATCAGACCAAACACACAAACTACGACAAGCTAACTGGTGAAGCGCTGACGCCACTGGAAGCTGCTTAGCGTTGATTGCCGAGCACTGAAAAGCCTTCACTGGGCTGAATTCATTAAAGACCGCGTGATGAGAATTGTAGAGAAAAGGGGTCTCCACCTGACTGGAGCTCCTCGTCCTCATCTGGGTCTCCACCTGACTGCAGCTCCTCGTCCTCATCTGGGTCTCCACCTGACTGGAGCTCCTCGTCCTCATCTGGGTCTCCACCTGACTGGAGCTCCTCGTCCTCATCTGGGTCTCCACCTGACTGCAGCTCCTCGTCCTCATCTGGGTCTCCACTCCACCTGACTGCAGCTCCTCGTCCTCATCGGGGTCTCCACCTGACTGGAGCTCCTCGTCCTCGTCCTCATCAGGGTCTCCACTCCACCTGACTGCAGCTCCAAAATCTTCTGAATCCAGTTTATAATCAAACTCAGAAATAAACTAAAAACGAAACAGCGTCGAAGTTCAGTTGACTCCATGACGATGACGAAGATGATGATGAAGATTAAGGACTGAGGAGTCTGTGTGAGTTTCTAGTGTTGAGAGACAACAGACCAAGTAGGGAGGGGGGGGGGGGGGGGGTAAAAGAAGCCTCTGTTTACACACACACACACACACACACACACACACACACACACACACACACACACACACACACACACACACACACACACACACACACACACACATTTTTGTGAGAGCAGTGGACAATGACATGAACATCAGTGAAGAGCTGCTGGACCTCCAGAGTCTTAAGGACCAAACATTATAAATGACATCAAACTACCGTGAAATAAAGTGACGGGGGTAACTACTGATGGTGCGCCTGCCATGGCTGGTGATAGAGGTGGATGAGCAACCTTCATCTGTAACGACGTCAGCGAAGAAGAAGAAGAAGAAGAAGGAGGTAAAGCTACCAAACTCCACTGTGTTATTCACCAACAAGTTGTCTGGGCCAAACATCTGGATTATGATCATGTGATGAAGGCCATTAATTCTATTTGCTCCAGAGCGCCGTGCCACCGCCTGTTTCAACTGTTTCTAGGCGTCATCCAGGCTGAATACGGAGATGTTGAGCATCACAGCGATGGAAGGTGGTGCACTGCAGCGCTTCGACTCTCCTACAGAGGAAATCAGAGACAACCGAGGCCAGAACTGTCAGATCCTGTTTGTCTTGCTGATTTGGGATTTTCAGTTGAGAGATCCAGACACCTGAACGCCCAGGGTTCAGGAACACGATCGTCCAGGGTCAGGATGCAGTGGTCAAAGGCAGCCGTCACCTGCAGCCCAACGCCACACATTTCCCAGATTTCCACAGAACAAGTTGAGCCAGCAAACGAGGAGGAGTGCAGCAGGTCTCTCTTCTCTGGGACTTTCAGCTGAACTTCTGGGGATTTTGCGGCCATTGAAAAGGAGATCAGACTTTTCCCACTCCTTTCTCCGGGGACCCTGCCGACGCTCCAGACCGCCTGCAGCTGGAGCCCATTGAGCAACGTTCACCGCCGGCTGGACAACGGCAGGTTCCAAGAGATCCGGACATTTGCAAAGCAAAATGCTGAGCTGGTTTGGCTCCACGTCCTCGTACTAGAAGACGTTCTCACTGATGAACTGAAAGAAGACGGCGTGAGGACGAGGCTCAGTGACTCTCACCTGCGGCACGTCGTGCAAATCCAAACCACTGCCTTTGAGCCAGAGCAGGCCCCGATCCTGAAGTCAAGGTCTCGGTATCACCCTAAACCCCAGTTTTGAATATGACACTGATTCCTTTCAATTTGTATAGAATCTGATCTTTGGTTTTTCAATAGACGATCCAACCTGGTCACAAACTAAATATTCAAATCAAATTTGGTCAGACAGCCCGTTTTTCTATTTTCTGTTTGTGATCAGAGTGTAAAACTGAAATAATGAGAAGCACTGCCTTTCTCCTCTTTGGTAACGAGTAATACTACGATTCATGTGGCCCTCAATGTTTTGTACTTCTGAACAATACAACTGTTAGTGTAACTTTCCTGTTCACATGTTTTGGATCTAGAAGTTCATTCTGCACATTTAATAGTGAATAACTTGTAATGTTTCAAATGTCTTATGAAAGGAAACGTCAAAATGCTTCAAAAACAGATTTGTCTTCCAGACAGACTTTGTCTTCTAATATGAAAGGCAGAGCGGTTTTGGTAAAAACTTTAGATCTGTGTTCTGTGTATGTAAAGTACATGTAAAGTATACCTTTTGCAATACATAAGATCATCAAACAGTTCAAAGAACATCAGGCTGAATGCTCGACCCCTACCTCACCAAACATGGACCACTTTGCAAAAGGTTTGGACACCCCTGTCCTGCAGTGACGCCTGAGACAGCGAATGGACTCGAGCTGAGGACTTTACTGAGGAATGTTTTTTAGGTTTGACGGGAGCAACCATGTCTAGAACAGAGGAGCACTTCCTGTGAGAAACAGATCCGTCTACATGTGTTAGTGAGCACGTCTCCTTTGCCGAGACAATCCGTCCCACCTCACAGGTGTGACATATCAAGATGCTGATGAGACAGCAGGAATACTGCACAGGTGTGTCTTCGGGTGTCCACAATAAAAGTCTCTCTGAAATGTGCAGTCTGATGTCACAGCTACTGCCGATGATGTCACAGGTTTTGAGGAGCGTCCAGTTGACATGCTGACTGCAGGAATGTCCACCAGACCTGATGCCCGTCAATTGAAGGTTCATTTCTCCACCATGAGCGTCTCCAAAGACGTTTCAGAGAATTTTGCAGTGCATCCAACCGTCCTCACCACCGCAGACCAGGTGTGACCACACCAGCCCAGGACCTCCACCTCCAGCATGTCCACCTCCATGAGGGTCTGAGACCGGCCACCTGGACAGCTGCTGCAACCATCGCTTTGCAGAACCAAAGACGTTCTGCACGAACTGTCTCCACCTGACTGCAGCTCCTGGTCCTCATCAGGGTCTCCACCTGACTGCAGCTCCTCGTCCTCATCGGGGTCTCCACCTGACTGGAGCTCCTGGTCCTCATCAGGGTCTCCACCTGACTGCAGCTCCTGGTCCTCATCAGGGTCTCCACCTGACTGGAGCTCCTCGTCCTCATCGGGGTCTCCACCTGACTGCAGCTCCTCGTCCTCATCGGGGTCTCCACCTGACTGCAGCTCCTCGTCTTCATCGGGGTCTCCACCTGACTGGAGCTCCTCGTCCTCATCGGGGTCTCCACCTGACTGCAGCTCCTCGTCTTCATCGGGGTCTCCACCTGACTGCAGCTCCTCGTCTTCATCGGGGTCTCCACCTGACTGGAGCTCCTCGTCCTCATCGGGGTCTCCACCTGACTGCAGTTCCTCGTCTTCATTGGGGTCTCCACCTGACTGCAGCTCCTCGTCCTATCAGGGTCTCCACCTGACTGCAGTTCCTCGTCTTCATCGGGGTCTCCACCTGACTGGAGCTCCTCGTCCTCATCGGGGTCTCCACCTGACTGGAGCTCCTCGTCTTCATCGGGGTCTCCACCTGACTGGAGCTCCTCGTCTTCATCGGGGTCTCCACCTGACTGGAGCTCCTCGTCCTATCAGGGACTCCACCTGACTGCAGTTCCTCGTCCTAACCAACTTGAGTGGACAGATGCTCACATTGGACGGCGTCCAGCACGTTGGACAGGTGTTCTCTTCACGGATGAATCCTGGTTGTCACTGTTCAGGGCAGATGGCAGACAGTGTGTGGCGTCGTGTGGGTGAGCGGTTTGCTGATGTCAGCGTTGTGGATGGAGCGGCCCATGGTGGAGGTGGGGTTATGGTATGAGCAGGCGTACGTTATGGACAACGACACCAGTGATTTTATTGACGGCATTATGAATGCAGAGATACGGTGAGGAGGTCCTGAGGCCCATTGTGGTGCCGTTCATCCAGAACCATCAGCTCCTGTAGCAGCGTGATGAAGCACCGCCTCATGTTGGTCTGGACACGATTCCTGGAAGCTGAAACATCCAGTTCTCTCATGACCAGCATCCTCGCTGGACATGTCCCCCACTGACCATGGTAAGGACGCTCTGGATCGGCGTAGACGACAGCGTGTTCCACTTCCTGCCAAAATCCAACAACTTGGAACGGCCATTGAAGAGGAGTGGAGCAACATTCCACCGGCGACAATCAGCAACCTGATCAACTCGATGTGAAGGAGAAGTGTTGCACTGACAATGGTGGTCTCACCACATACTGACTGCTTTTAGTTCAGTGTAGAAAACGCCGCCTCAGCTTTGACGTGTGGACGGACAAGATGATGTCACGGCCCCGCCTCTCGACCTATAACCCCGCCTCCCTCTCCGTGACGTCATTAACACCACCAACATGGCGGACTACCTGCTCCAGGTGGAGCTGCAGGAGCTGCTGATGCTCGTCGCTTTAATAAGGACACATGCTGGATTTGTCCTTTTCTACCTTTTTTCATGCTCCGTGTCTTCTTCTCTGTTTCTGCTGTGTTTCTGTGGCAGCGTTACAGCGTCACCTACAGGCCTGACAGGTGGACTACACCGTGTTGAGGAGTTTCCATGGTGTCGTGTGGACGGAGAAGTTCTTCAGAACAACGAGGAGAAAACATCGTTTTGGCTCGTGTGAACGGCGCCTGAGTCGCTGGATGTGGGATCATGTGATCCGGTCAGTGCAAAGCATGATGGGATTGATCCACGGACCAACAATGTTCTTAGAATTCAATCTTTTTATCGGATGTTCATGTAAACGGTCGATCGAGGAACACTCAACGTGTCGTCATCTCAGCGTTCGGACTCAAGCTGCGTCTGATCAGAGCAACATGTGCGGCGTCGGGGAGCGACCGGACAGCGCCGCCTCGCTACTTCCTGTCCACGCAAACAGATCCTCCTCGGAGACTTTAACCACCTTGACTTTCATCTGCTGCTTCCTCCCGTCTGTCGTTACCCCCGACACACACACACACACACACACACACACACACACACACACACACACACACACACACACACACACACACACACACACACACACACACACACACACCGTGCTGACGTCGGCGCTCTGCAGGCACTAATGACTTCCAGCTCGTTGGCAGTAACGACTTCGACCAATCAAACGACTCTCTGCTCCACTTTCTTTACATCTTCTGTTTTAGTTTCACGTCACGAGTTTTAATGATTGAAGTCGAATTCCTGTTCGGACTGTTAGCATCGATTAGCTTCATGCTAATTCACACGACAGTTCAGCCTCAGTGTCGTTTTTCATCTTCATGCTTCAGTTTTGGTTTATTTATGATTTTGTTTTTATCATTGTGCTCGTTTTCTGTTGTGTTTGTTTATTTTGTTAGTGTAATATCCTTGTGTGCTTTGTTTCTGTAGTTTGTTTGTATAGTTTGTTTGTGTGATTTGTTTGTGTGATTTGTTAGTGTAGTTTGTTTGTGTGATTTGTTAGTGTAGTTTGTGTTGTGTTTCTGGAGTTCGTATGTTTTGGGGGTTTGTGTGCATTTGTATGTGTGTGTAGTTTGTGTTTTTGCTGGGAGGTTGTTGTGTTGTCAGAGGGGTGGGTATTGTTGGAGTCAGGTTGGGGGGCTTGGTGGGGGTTGGTGTAGTCGGGGCCAGGGGGGTTGTTTGTATGTGGAGGGGGGGGGGGGGGGGTGATGGTGTTAACCTGTGATGTTACACTGAAGCTTCCTGCCAGCTTCAAACTCCATAAACCTGATTAGAGCCGAGGAGGCCCAGGGGTGGAGGTGGAGGTGGAGGTGGAGGTGGGGGGTCCTCTGATGGCTCGGCAGCATCATGGGAGACGTTCAGATATGCTTTGTTCTGAGCTGCTGTCACTCGGCCCAGAAGCTCACAGTGGGGGGGCTTCATGGGGGTGGAGGGGCTGAGCCATAATATTAGGCACGCCGAACGCTGCAGCCAAGCAACACACACACACACACACACACACACACACACACACACACACACACACACACACACACACACACACACACACACACACACACACACACACAGTTCAGCCGGGCAGAACGAATCTTAAATCAGCTCCAAAATCTTCTGAATCCAGTTTATAATCAAACTCAGAAATAAACTAAAAACGAAACAGCGTCGAAGTTCAGTTGACTCCATGACGATGACGAAGATGATGACGAAGATTAAGGACTGAGGAGTCTGTGTGAGTTTCTCGTGTTGAGAGACAACAGGCCAAGTAAGGGGGGGGGGGGGGGGGGGGGGGTGGGATTGGAAGCAGGAGCTTCCCTAAAAGAAGCCTCTGTTTACACCCACACACACACACACACACACAGATGCTCTGGGGGGGTCTCATGAGGGGAACCTCCTGGACAGAAGTGCCCCCCCCCTTCATAGCTTCTCTGTTTTTCCTTCAGAGGAATGAGAGTATCCACTTTATTGCTTTTAAAAGTAATAGATTACACTTTTTAATGTGATATAACGTGAGACCCCAATGACCCCCCCAGGTTGACCTGCTGACCTCTGGAGGGGCCAGGGCCTCATGACAGGAGCCTCGCAAAGAGTAATCTAATGTAAAAGTAACTTTTACTCTCATTACATTATAAACCTGCTGAGCCAGTCAGTTAAAATGAGTGTGACTCCCTCTGCTGGTCAGAGCTGGAACTGAGGAGGAGGAAGAGGAGGAAGAAAAAGAAGTGATTCTGCTGTTTCTGTAGAAATGGACATCGTTTTCCAAATGTTGCCATGGAAACACGAAACATTCCTGAAACGTTGTCATGGTAACAGGAAGCAGACAAACTCTTCAGGTGTAGAAATATATTTATAATTTCTCGGTAAAGTCACACAGTTAATAGTCTGCTGCTGGAAAGACAGGCAGGGAAGATCGGGGCAGATCGGGGCAGACCGGGGCAGACAGGGGCAGATCAGGGCAGACCGGGGCAGATCGGGGCAGATCGGGGCAGACAGGGGCAGTAAACAGAATCATCAGCAGCTCTCGTTTTCACAGTCGTCACATTCAGTTTCTGTAAATGCACTTTACATCTTTACATTAAAGTTTCAGTCATCATGCAGAACACACCACGGACGGCAGCAGACATGCAGACCCCCCCCCCCCCCCCCCAAGAATAACGTTAACAGATAAAAAACGAAAAGAGTGCAGAGACCCAGAAACACTTCGACCAAAACATAAGAAATAGTTGAAAACAGCGAGAGGTAAATAAATATGAGCGACAGGACGAGAGACTAACGGTTCAAGACGCCACTTAAATACACTTAACGTATTCTAATGTTTTAATGTCAGTGATCAACTTACAAAATTTTACTGAAGTCAACAAAAGATATCGGCCGTCAATAATCAGCAGAAACTTTTTCATGTCAAAATCTTTTCAACCTTTAACTTTTAAATCTTTTGACGTTAAAGCTTCAGAAGTATTAAGTACCAATCTAACAATCGTGATTCAAACTTTAGCCGGAGCGACCCGGAGCGACCCGGGGCGACTCGGAGCGACCCGGAGCGACCCGGGGCGACCCGGAGCGACCCGGGGCGACCTGGAGCGACTCGGAGCGACCCGGGGCGACACGGGGCGACCCGGGGCGACCCGGAGCGACTCGGAGCGACCCGGGGCGACTCGGAGCGACCCGGAGCGACCCGGGGCGACTCGGAGCGACCCGGAGCGACACGGGGCGACCCGGGGAGTGATCGTAACATTTCTATAGTTGCTGAGACGACGCTGTTCTGCAATTCAGTTGGGCTGACATCTTTTAAAACACTTAAAATATTCATGTGAATGAAAATGAGGAAGACTTTAACATCAGCTATGACGTAGTTAAGTATCTACAGGAACCTACAGAGCCCCCTACAGGCCTGTTCTGGTCCTGCAACCTAGAAAATGAAACTGATTCTGATGTTCATCTTCCTGCTGTGTGTGAACAGCCCCAGCAGCAGTGCAAATATTACACAGTGACGCTTTTACTTTAAAATGGCCGAACCAGGGCGTCGGGTTTCCAGGTGAAACGAAAAGATGAAACTGTGGAAGGTGTTCTGGACAGAGAAATAAAATTAACAATCAGAGGAAACACAAATATGCAACAAATTAAAAACATTCCAGCCATAAAAACAACATTTTAAAACACAGTTTAACTTCAAGAGTCCAGAAAATAGTTTCAAATGCAGCTGATAAGAACCTGCTGGGAGACCGGTTCTGTTCTGGAAGTACAAAGAAGTGATGGAAGAAACACAAATATGCAGCAAACAAGTAAATACAGAAGATAATTTCAATACTGAACCAATGTTGAGACACAGTCAAGCTGCAAGAGACTGAACACGTTTGAAATGTGGCTGAGAGAAAGAACAAAACTGAACTAAACAACAAATTTGGTTATAAATAGTTTTTTTTTTCTGGTGATAAAATCTGAATTTGAAAAAGAAGAGAACAAGCAGCAGCTTGAAATAAAGTGAACACAGCCCGCGGAGCTGCAACAAGTGCAAAATACCTCTGAACTAAACGTAAAGAACTTCAATTAAATTCTAATATTCAGTCATAATGTCCAAAACTGAAACACACCAAAGCTCCAACACACAGAATGAACCTGGAAGCACTGACGTTCTGGAGGATTTCAGGGAATTTTGGTTCTTCAAGTCCGTTTCCACGACAACGGCGCTCAGAAACACTTTTCTTTTTGAAAATGTTCTTGTTCTCTGCTGCATGTGTGTGTTTTCATTACAAAAACTAACAACAGCGCCCACTAGTGGCCCAACATGATAACTGCATCGTGTTTTTCTGTTGAGATGGAAACGTGTAAATGCGTTATAACTCTTCTTCTGTTAACTGGAACATGCAGTCGTGTTGTGGATCTTTGATCAAACAGATTCTGAAAGAACAGCAGCAGTTTTAAAACATGTGACACGTCGACGACATACCCGCTAACAAACTGCGGGGAAAACCTGAGCGTGCAACGAGTCCATGCAGCAGCTTCAGAGGCATGCACCCAGTGTGTGTGTGTGTGTGTGTGTGAGTGTGTGTGTGTGTGAGACTAACAGGAACTGAGGTGATTGTACAGGATTTAGAAAATAAATCTTCTCACGGTAACAAAAAAAGTCGCCGATTTTTTCATTTTATCCTCAAAATATAGAAAAAATCTTTAAAATAACGTGTTTACACTGTTTACAGTTGAAATGGTTCGACGTTAGCTCAGGTTGGTCCTGTTAACTCAGGTTGGTCCTGTTAGCTCAGGTTGGTCCTGTTAACTCAGGTTGGTCCTGTTAACTCAGGTTGGTCCTGTTTGCTCGGGTTGGTCCTGTTAGCTCGGGTTGGTCCTGTTAGCTCGGGTTGGTCCTGTTTGCTTGGGTTGGTCCTGTTAACTCAGGTTGGTCCTGTTAGCTCGGGTTGGTCCTGTTAACTCAGGTTGGTCCTGTTAGCTCGGGTTGGTCCTGTTTGCTTGGGTTGGTCCTGTTAACTCAGGTTGGTCCTGTTAGCTCAGGTTGGTCCTCCGGCGCTTGTTTGGACTCTGACCTGGGTCGACCTTCAGCTCACGGTACTGCATCTACACACACACACACACACACACACACACACACACACACACACACACACACACACACACACACACACACACACACACACACACACACACACACACACACACACACACACACACACAGGCAGATCATAGAAAGTGGTTGTAAAGTAGCTAAAATCAGTTCAAATTAGCAAGAAAGAAATTGAAATCTGTTAAAATTAGTTATGAAGCAGCAAAATCAGTTATAAAGAAGCTAAAATCAGGTAAAAATCTACCTCCAAACAATTATGAAAATGCTCAAATCAGTGAAAATTGCTTAAAATCAGTTTGGAAAAAGCTAAAAATCTGTTTGAATACTTAAAAAGTCAGTATAACATCAGTTATAAAGAAGCTAAAGTCAGTTAGAATCAAATATAAAGTAGCAAAATGCAGGTGAAATCTGCTAAAATCTGTTATAAAGAAGCTAAAATCAGTTAAAATGGCTTAAAATCAGTGATTAAGTATTTAAAGTTATCAAGTTATAAAAAAGCTCAAATCAGTTATAAGACGCTATCATCATTCAAATCTTTTAAAATCAGTTCAAATTGGTTATAAAGAAGCTAAAATGAGTTTTGAATCAGTTGAAATCAGATGTGATCAGATGTGATCTGATGTGATCTGATGTGATCTGATGTGATCTGGACCGGCCGGTCATGGTTCTTCCACACACTCACCACCTGGACGTCTGACGGCACTCTGGAGAGAAAGTCCAGCAGCTCGTTGTTGTCGATCAGGTACGGATCCCGAAGCTTCTTGGTGAATTTGTTCACACCTGCAGAGGGTGAGACGTTGCCAGATTACAGATTACAGATTACAACGTCAGAATCAATGAGGTACAACGTTAATTTCAATCGATTACTGAAACCTAAAGGTTGAATTTTTTATTTAATGTTTATATCACACGCACCTACACACACACACACACACACACACACACACACACACACACACACACACACACACACACACACACACACACACACACACACACACACACACACACACACACACACACACACACACACACACCTCACCCCAGGCCAGCACCAGGTAGCGCAGGGGGACGAGGTAGAGGAGGAAGGTGGCCAGACATAAGGCGGTGATGGCCAGGCAGCTGAGGAAAGGCACCGTCCAGTTGACCGTGCTGCCGGGGGCAGAGCAGAGTGAGACCGCTTCCAACACCGCCACACAGAACAGACCGTCAAATTACACCGTCAAATCAGTTATGAAGCAGCTAAAATAAGTTAAAATCAATTTTAAAGATGCTCAAATCAGTTAAAACCAGTTAGAATAAATTAAGAATCATTTATAAAGAAACTCAAATCAGTTCAAATTGGTTAGAAAAAAGCTAAAATCTGTTAAAATGATTTAAAATCAGTTATAAAGATGCTAAAATATCTTAAAATGGGTTACAATGCATTAGAGAAAAGCTCAAATCTCTTAAAATCAGTTATAAAGAGGCTCAAATCAGTTAAACTGCTTAAAATCAGTTATAAAGACGCCTAAATGTCGTGAAAGAAGCTATAAAGCCAGAGATCAGTTAAACACGCCACACAGAGATCAGGGTTAACAGCTATGTACTTCTTCAGGCGCTCAGCATACGACGCCACCTCATCCAGGGCGCTCTGCACGCTGATGAACACGTCCTGGATGGCGTACAGCTTGTCCATGAAGCCCCGGGGCTCCGAGTCCTGGCAGGGAGGAAACGGGAAGCTTCAGTCCAGGAGACGTTTATCTCCGTAACACCGGCCGACACATTCCACAGCTTTCTGGACGACAAGCTGCTACTTTCTACTTTATGGGTTTTTACGAGGAAACGAGCTTCATGACGCCAATATATGGGTGATGCATTCAGGTGCATCACGTAACTCCGACCTGCTGGCTGAGCGGTCATCATCATCCTCAGAGGAAAACCTTCCTCGTCAGAATCACAATCAGCAAATCCCTCTCTCCCTCCCTCTCTCTGCCCCTCTCCCTCCCTCTCTCTCTCTCTCTCTCCCTCCCTCCTGCTCCCTCTCTCCCTCCCTCCCCCTCTCTCTCTCCCTCCCTCCTGCTCCCTCTCTCCTTCTCTCTCCCTCCCTCTCTCTCCCTCCCTCCCCCTCTCTCTCTCCCTTCCTCTCTCACCCTCCCCCCCTCCCTTCTTCTCTCTCCCTCCCTCCCTTCCTCTCTCTCTCTCTCTCTCCCCCTCTCCCTCCCTCCCCCTCTCCCTCCCTCCCCCTCTCTCTCTCCCTTCCTCTCTCTCCCTCCCGCTCTCTCTCTCTCTCTCTCTCTCTCTCTCTCTCTCTCTCCCTCCCTCCCTCCCTCCCTCTCTCTCTCCCTCCTTTTTGAAGTGCAGATTGTTGAAAGACAGTTCTTGATTTTAATGTCCGCTCGGCAGCCTGAATGATTCCTCTGACACGAGGATACGCAGCTCTTCCACAGATATGAAGAGGAGAAAAGGTTTATGGTAAATTATTTGTTTGAATTAGATTCAAATGAAGTTTTCAGATAAATTACAGAATTTGATTTAGGGCTGGGCAAATATTTTATTTAATCAATTCATCGAATTTGTAGCAAAAAAATTTTATTTTGCAAATTCTAGTTTTTTTCTCTCCACAGTTTTTGGGCATTTTCCCGTTCCGTTGTACCGTTCCTTTCCTTTCCTTTCCTTTCCTTTCCTTTCCTTTCCTTTCCTTTCCTTTCCGTTCCTTTCCTTTCCTTTCCGTTCCTTTCCTTTGCTTTCCTTTCCTTTCCTTTCCTTTCCTTTCCTTTCCTTGTGGGTTTCTGTCGTTGCTGTTGCACTTTTGCTTAAACCTGTTTAAAGCGTGAATTTGTTGAATAACGGAGCCTCGTTTTCTTTTCATTTTGGGATTCTTTATTTAACCTCTGAGGACAATCACAGCAATAAGGTTGCACTTTTGACAATATATTTGATGTCTGCAGTCATTTTTAAGTGCATTGGGAAAAAAAAATCAAAACTCTAATTTTTCTTTAAAAAATTCTTTATTTTTTATTTTTTTTCAGCCCAAATCAGCTGTAATTTAATTTTTTTTACATACTTCTGAATATGTTAGGTCAGGTATCTCCAGACTGCTTTTGTCACTACTGCTATTTAAATAAATGAATGTTACTGAATCAGAGCCGAAGAAGCGAGACGAAGGATAAACTGAGCTGCAGCTTCCAGAAGGTTCACCTTGTCGTCTTTGTCCTCGTCCTCGCCCTCCCAATCAAACATTGCCTCCATGGACTGCAGCAGAAACACACAGTTACAATCATCAGCGGGGTGTGTGTGTGTGTGTGTGTGTGTGTGTGTGTGTGTGTGTGTGTGTGTGTGTGTGTGTGTGTGGTTTCCTCACCACGTCGGCTGCGTCTCTGCCGGAGCAGAAGAAGAAGTTCCAGACGAGCAGCAGCAGCAGAGCCAGAGGAAGCATGTAGAGCTCAAAGTTCCAGACCACCACCACGAAGAGCTGCGCAGGGACACACTGCTGAGTGTGTGTGTGTGTGTGTGTGTGTGTGTGTGTGTGTGTGTGTGTGTGTGTGTGTGAGAGTGTGTGTGTGTGTGTGTGTCCTACCACGAAGGAGATGATGCTCCTTTGTGCAGACTCCCACTCGAAGCAGCTGTTGACGTAGCTCCCGTAGCTGAACAGGACCATGATGCACCTCTTCACCCGGTTGAAGTTCTGCTGCAGCAACTGGAACACCAAGTAGAACCAAATAGAACCAAATAGAACCAAATAGAACAGAATGACGTTACTATAAACTAATGTACTTTAATAGACTAGACTTTTAGATTTCTATACTTGAATATTTTTATTCTGTTTTCAACTGTTTAGTTATCGAGTGATTAGTTGGTCAACCAATCAACCAACAAATCAATCAATCAACTGACCAATCAACCAACCAGTGAACCAATCTACCAATGAACCAATAAATCAACCAAACAACGAGTAAACCAAACAACTAGTAAACCAATAAATCAACCAAACAACTAGTAAACCAATGAATCAACCAAACAACTAGTAAACCAATGAATCAACCAACCAACCAATGAATCAACCAACCAACCAATGAATCAATGAATCAACCAACCAATGGCAGACCTGCCAACCTGATCAAAATATTCTGAGTACCACTTGTGTTGTGTGGCTTTTTTTCGCAGACTTTTGCAACTCCATTACATTGCAGGCAGTAACCTCCTCATTCACCGTCTGGAAACTGGTTATAAAAACAATAAAACCCGTTACGCTATAGTTCGGTAGACTCGTTACTGCTTCACCGCGCTGCTGCATCGTGTTGTCAGACATGAGTCCTGCACGTTTGCCACTGAACTCAAATGTCTGCTGCTTTCGAGGGGCGAGTCGTACCAGCGTATTTAGATAGTCAAATTGCGTACTTGCTACGCAAAATGCGTAGAGGTTGGCAGGTTTGCAATGAATCAATCAACCAATGAATCAACTAATCAATGAATCAACCAACCAATGAATCAACCAACCAATGAATCAACCAACCAATGAATCAACCAACCATTGAATCAACCAACTATTGAACCAATGAATCAACTAACCAATGAATCAATGAATCAACCAACCAATGAATCAATGAATCAACCAACCAATGAATCAACCAACCAATGAATCAATGAATCAATCAACCAATGAATCAACCAACCAATGAATCAACCAACTAATGAATCAATGAATCAACCAATCAATGAATCAACCAACCAATGAATCAACCAACTAATGAATCAATGAATCAACAAACCAATGAATCAACCAAACAATGAATCAATGAATCAACCAAACAATGAATCAATGAATCAACCAACCAATGAATCAATGAATCAACCAACCAATGAATCAATGAATCAACCAACCAATGAATCAATGAATCAACCAACCAATGAATCAACCAACCAATGAATGAACCAACCAATGAATCAATGAATCAACCAACCAATGAATCAATCAACCAATGAATCAACCAACCAATGAATCAACCAACCATTGAATCAACCAACCATTGAATCAACCAACCATTGAATCAACCAACCATTGAATCAACCAACCATTGAATCAACCAACCATTGAATCAACCAACCAATGAATCAACGAATCAATCAACCAATGAATCAATCAACCAATGAATCAACCAACTATTGAACCAATGAATCAACCAACCAATGAATCAATCAACCAATGAATCAACCAACCAATGAATCAACCAACCAATGAATCAACCAACCATTGAATCAACCAACCAATGAATCAATGAATCAACCAACCAATGAATCAATGAATCAACCAACCAATGAATCAATGAATCAATCAACCAACTATTGAACCAATGAATCAACCAACCAATGAATCAATCAACCAATGAATCAACCAACCAATGAATCAATGAATCAACCAACCAATGAATCAATGAATCAATCAACCAACTATTGAACCAATGAATCAACCAACCAATGAATCAATCAACCAATGAATCAACCAACCAATGAATCAACCAACCAATGAATCAATCAACCAATGAATCAACCAACCAATGAATCAATGAATCAACCAAACAATGAATCAATGAATCAACCAACCAATGAATCAACCAACCAATGAATCAATGGATCAACCAACCAATGAATCAATGAACCAACCAATGAATCAATGAATCAATAAATCAACCAACCATTGAATCAACCAACCACCTGTGTATTTGCTACCACAGGAGAGGTTCAGTCAGAAACATCCATCATCTGGTGAGTTAGCAGTGGAGCCATCAGCCAGCCGAGTCTAAAGACTGGACTTACGTCCTACACTCAGTTTCATGTGTCCTGTTACGTCCCGCTGGTAAAGTAGCATGACTGGTTTGAGTCCTCGAAGTCTGACCAGAGGAGAAACGAAATTAAGTTTTGTCAGGAGGTGTAACAACCTGCTTGGAGACCTTTGGTTCTTCCTCTATGTATTTCTGCTCTGCAGGAACGATGGTCCTCAAAGCTGCTTTAACCTGCAGACACACACACACACACACACACACACACACACACACACACACACACACACACACACACACACACACACACACACACACACACACACACACACACACACACACACACACACAGTATGTTTTACATCAACATGCATTAGATATGACAGTGGGATCTGTACTGGTGTCCCACAAAGATCCGTACTGGGACCACTTTTGTTGGGTCTCTTATATTATTGATGAAGAGAACAAGCTATATGCTGATGATACATGTGTATGTTTTTTTTTAAATAACATTAAAAAACATGTTTTAGATTGCAGATTTATTTGTTGTCAAAACATAACTTTTTGTGCTGCAGGTTGCTCCTCTGACCGAATATCTCTCATTAAAAGAATTGTAAGAATAATGACTGTTGATTCTCACCGTGTTGTAGATGACTTCGATCTCCAGGTAGATGACTCCTTTGGTTGGAGCCGTCAGCTCCTTGTTCTTCAGCACATAGGCTTTGTGCTCGCCGTTACGCACCTGACGCACATGCAGGCACGGGTCAGGTGTGTGTGTGTGTGTGTGTGTGTGTGTGTGTGTGTGTGTGTGTGTGTGTGTGTGTGTTCATATCACACTCACATTGAGTAAAGGAATGGCCACTTTTCCCAGGAAGTCTGCGCTCCGATCTCTGTCTTCATCGAACACGGTGACCTCTAGAACCGAGTGGACGTCCTTCACGTTACTGAGGACAAACATCAACACGTTCAGGACCTCGCAGGGCTGGAGCAACCACGGTGTTTCCACAACAGGTCAGGTCCACAACAGCAGGCTTTACACAATGCTACGAAGAGTTAGCATCAATGCTGATGTCATCTTTGTTCAATAACAAACCAGAAGGGCCCTGTAAACGCGTCAGTAGTACATCAAACATGCTCCACTGTAAGTAGCACTAGCATTAGCTTGAACCCAAAGTCGCTGTAGCTAGCATTAGCCTCAGTAGCTGTGGTTAGCATCAGCCTGTAACCAAAGCAGCTGTGACTAGGATGAGCATCAGCCTGTAGCCACAGTAGCCGTAGTTAGCATTAACATTAGCATCATCCTGTAGCCACAGTAGCTGTGGTTAGCATAAGCATTAGCCTGTTGGCACAGTAGCTGTGATTAGCATCAGCCTGCAGCCACAGTAGCTGTGTTTAGCAATAGCATGTAGCCACAGTAGTTTTGGTTAGCATTAGCATGAAGCCACAGTAGCTGTGGTAGCATAAGCATTAGCCTGTAGCCACAGTAGCTGTGGTTAGCATCAGCCACAGTAGCTGTGTTTAACATTAGCATGTAGCCACAGTAGTTTCGGTTAGCATTAGCATGAAGCCACAGTAGCTGTGGTTAGCATTAACATTACCCTGTAGCCACAGTGGCTGTAATTAGTATTAGCATCGGCCTGTAGCCACAGTAGCTGTAGATAGCATTAACATTAGCATCATCCTGTAGCCACAATAGCTGTGGTTATCATCAGCATCAGCCTGTAGCCACAGTAGCTGTGTTTCGCATTAACATTAGCCTGTAGCCACAGTAGCTGTGTTTAGCATTAACATTAGCCTGTAGCCACAGTAGCTGTGTTTAGCATTAGCATGTAGCCACAGTAGCTGTGGTTAGCATTAACATTTACATCATCCTGTCGCCAGAGTAGCTGTGGTTAACATTAGCAATAGCATGTAGCCACAGTAGCTGTAGTTAGCATTAACATTAGCCTGTAGCCACAGTAGCTGTGGTTAGCATTAGCATGGGTTAGTACATGGATAGTATATTTCACCTGGATTTGATGAATTCAGTCTGCTCTCTAATAACATTTTGTTATGAGTTACTGGTACTCTATTACTTTTGTAGACATAAATGAACACATGAAAAATTAGTAGATAAGATGGAAATGAGAAGATGAAGTTAAGCAGCTGTTTGAAGTCGAGTTGGATGAACGGATGGTTGGATGAACGGATGATTGGATGAACGTAGGACTCACAAAGTGAAGACTTTGTTCCACTCTGGGTTCAGGTTCTTGTAGACAGTGTGGGTCTGCAGGCGGTCATTCACCAGCTCCAACACACAGAACGGATCACTTTTACCTAATAGAGAGAGAGAGAGAGAGAGAGAGAGAGAGAGAGCGAGAGAGAGAGAAACCATCACTTTACATGAGACACACAGAAAGAAACACTGACTGAATACCCAACTGATAGACCAACTAGTGAGCTGAATGTCTCACTAACTGACCGACCAACCAACCATTCAATGGACCAATCGGCGAACCAACCAACCAACCAACCAACCAACCAACCAACCAACCAACCAGACAACCAACCAACCATTCAACAGACCAACCAGCCAACCCAACCAACCAACCAACCAACCGACCAACCAACCAACCAACCAACCAACCAACCAACCAATCAACCAACCAACCAACCAACCAACCAACCAACCAACCAGACAACCAACCAACCCTTCAACAGACCAACCAGCCAACCCAACCAACCAACAAATGGACCACCCGGCCAACCAACCATTCAATGGAACAACCAGCCAACCAGCCAACCAACCAACCAATCATTCAATGGACCAACCAGTCAACCAACCAACCAATCATTCAATGGAACAACCAGCCAACCAACTAACCAATCATTCAATGGACCAACCAACCAACCAACTGACCAACAAATTCACCGATTGATCATTCAACAGAGTCAATAACCAACCAAACAACCAACGGACCAACTAACTGATCAACCAATGTACTGACCAAACCAAAGACTGAGCAAACAACCAACCGACTGATTGATTAAGTGACTGACTATCTGGTTGGTTGGTCAATGGACTGATTGATTACCTGTGACATCAGCAGCCATGAGTCCTTCAGCTCTCATCACCTTCACCTGCACGATGCCGACATCCTTCATGTTGGAGAAGGACTTCGTGGCCCGCTGGAGGAAACAGCTGAGCTCAAAACCTCTTCCACTCAGACTTTATCTGCCATGTTTCCAAACCATGTGGGCGTGCTGCTCACGTATCGCTTCAGGATCTCCCGGCGCTCCTGCAGGTTGTCCAGCGGCGTCACCGACAGGTCTGCGATGGAGACGGCGGCGGAGGCGGTCAGAGTGACCAGCAGCACCACGAAGCCCCGCGACTCCTCCAGGGGGATCTCCAGGTGGTGGGTCCGCTCCTTGGATAGCTTGGAAAGGTCCAGCTGGCATCTGGAGCCAGAACATCGGACACGGTCCCATTGAGGGTTCGTTTACGTGACCATTTCAAGTGAATACGCAAAACCTATATCATGTTTTGGTTGCCATGACAACAACACACAGTCACTGAAAACACAACTGTTTGAAAACAGTATGCATGTAAAAGAGAGAAAACGACACTTCAGTCAACGTCACTAATAACAAGCCAACTTGGTGGTTTTATTTTGATAGTCACCGTAATAACAATCCAACTTGGGAGTTTTATTTTGATAGTCACCGTAATAACAGTCCAACTTGGTAGTTTTATTTTGATAGTCACCGTAATAACAATCCAACTTGGTGGTCTGTCCACTAGAATGTTCTCCCAGTGTTCATGTTTAGAGCTCCTTGTTGTCTGCTGTGTGTGTGTGTGTGTGTGTGTGGGTGTGTGGCTTCAGTACGAAATCTAACAACAGCACCAACTAGTGGACCAAGATGGTAACTACAGTGTTTTAAGCATATTGTTTTTTGCCATTTCTGTTGAAACAGAGGTGGTTTTCAGAATGTTGCTGTGTAAACATGAAATTCGGAAATGTATTAAAGGGGAAGAAAACGAAACGTTTTCACTTGACATGTTGTCATGGAAACGGGGCTTGAGTTAAAGTGCAGAAGGTTGGAGGCCAGTGTGGCCTTATTGTTTTGGTATGGAAGATCAATTAGGCTGGACACACACACACACACACACACACACACACACACACACACACACACACACACACACACACACACACACACACACACACACACACACTGACCGCCCGATGAAGTCGTCCCTCCGGCCAGTGTCTCGGTCCCACACTGTGATCTCCAGCACTCCTCCAGTCTCCTCGTACAGGTGGAGGTCGAACTGCTCCCTCCACTGGGGACTCAGAGTCTTAGGCACAGTCTACACACACACACACACACACACACACACACACACACACACACACACACACACACACACACACACACACACACACACACACACACACACACACACACAAAGATAACAAACCCAAAATTAAAGTGTGTCCTCGCACACCGACACACAGAGTTTCAAACAATTTAACATGAAAGAGTCAAAAACGTCAAATTTCTGATCCGCTATCGACAGAGACCCCCCCCCCCCCCCCGTCTTTCAGGCCTGACACATCAAAGTTCAAAGTGCCGCCATAAACACGCCTTTTCGCCAAAAGTGAGTCATCAACGACAGATTTTACCCTCACAACACCATGCCTAAAGTTAATATAGTCAAATAGTTAATAATAACCAATACAAATGTAAACCATGATCTTTGGTGGCACTATGTCTGTATGTACTTTGGCATGTAGATTTAATCATGGGAGGCTTTGATCATACATTTAAAGTTATAGGCCCACTGCAGCATGAAGAGCAGAGTTACACATCACTTCCTGTTTGATGGCGAACCATCAGATATTCGCCAGGCTGCCATGGCAACGCTCTTTGAGTTTTGCAAAGTATTTTTTTACCCTTTTCACTATGAAGGACTGTTGTATAAGCAGGCCAAACTTTAGGTCTCATGGTCTTACCCTGCAGGAGGAGTTCAACAGCAGGACCCAGTTGTTCTAAACTGGGTTACTTTAACCACTGGTTAAGCCCTAACCACCGGTTAAATCCTTAACCTGCCGTTAGCTAACCGACCGTTAAATATGCGTTGTTGAAAACATGGTTAGTCATCCCGTTAGTTAACATCGCAGTCAAAGTTAACTGTGAGGTTAACAAGTGGTTATCGTCCCTGACGCCGCTCCACCCAAGGCTCCGCCCACTTTCAAGTCTCCGTTCTTCCATGTTTTGTCTTAAACGTTGTGGTGGAGGCAGCGCAGTGTTTTTATCTGCTCTATTAAACTACCATCAAACATGACAAACTACCAGGATGTTAAAGTGGAAGATAAAAACTGAGCTGGATGATCAGAGGCTTCATGTTGCCTCATCGTTTTTAATTTGACCAGAGAGAACCATCTAGAGAGAACCTTCTAGAGAGAACCATCAAGAGAGAACCATCTAGAGAGAACCATCTAGAGAGAACCATCTAGAGAGAACCTTCTAGAGAGAACCATCCAGAGAGAACCTTCTAGAGAGAACCATCTAGAGAGAACCATCTGGAGAGAACCTTCTAGAGAGAACCTTCTAGAGAGAACCATCTAGAGAGAACCATCTAGAGAGAACCTTCTAGAGAGAACCATCCAGAGAGAACCTTCTAGAGAGAACCATCTAGAGAGAACCATCTAGAGAGAACCATCTAGAGATAACCTTCTAGAGAGAACCTTCTAGAGAGAACCATCTAGAGATAACCTTCTAGAGAGAAGCATCCAGAGAGAACCATCTAGAGAGAACCATCTAGAGATAACCTTCTAGAGAGAACCATCTCGAGAAAACCATCTAGAGAGAACCATCTAGAGAGAACCATCTAGAGAGAACCATCTAGAGATAACCTTCTAGAGAGAACCATCTCGAGAAAACCATCTAGAGAGAACCATCTAGAGAGAACCATCTAGAGAGAACCATCTAGAGAGAACCACCCAGAGAGAACCATCTAGAGAGAACCTTCTAGAGAGTGGACTGAGTGGCCAGAGAGGAAAATAATAATAACACGAGGGAACCAGATAATAAGTTGTTCCCTCAAATTAATAAAGCGAGGGAACCAGATCATTTAATCTCTGGATTGACGAAGGCTGAGGTCTGCATGAGGCAGCAGGGGGCGCTCCGCTATGAGACGCTCCACAGAACTTCTTTATAATGAAGCCAGACTTCTGGTTCCTCAGGAACTACTAAACAAACTACAAACTACTGGAAATGAAAGCTTGGATTGTTTAGACGTGTGAAAGAGAACTTTAATCAGAGTGTTTACCTAGGTTACCATGGAAACGGCTGTAGAGCAGCGTTCTATCATTCTACACCTCCATTCCTCCATGTTGAAGCTTTTGATTCAGACACGTCCAGAAATAAAGTGAAAGGAGCAGAAAGTCACTATGGAATGTTGGAATGGTGAAAAATAAGACCCAGGATCATTTACTAATGATAAAGAGGAGAGACATGAGAATGAGATCTTCTCTTTCTGGACCAAGGAGAGTTTAACTCGTCTGGACTTCACAGGTTTAGTTAGAAAACACCAAGATCTAATGTGCTCCGTGGAAACGAGGCTCTTAAAGCTCCAGAGCAGCAAATATGACGGGATGGAGGCGACATTGGTGAAAAATATAATACGAGGGAAGGAGATAGTCCCTCAGTGTCTCCAGTTATTAACCTGAGGTTACTAGTATCTAATTCCCACACGTTTTTTATATATATTGACTTACGCAGCGCTGCCAGTGAACGCCATGGTGAGAGTTAACCACTGGTAAACAGTTAGTGGAGGTCTGGAGGTGCGGTAACTTTAACGTCAAGATAACATCTGGTTAAAGTTAACCCAGTTTTGAACAACAAGATAACAGTGCTGTTAAAGTTAACTGTCAGTTAACTGTATTTAACGGCTGGTTAAAGGATAACTGAGTTTTGAAGAACCGGGTCCAGGAAGTCAGAGTTAACGCCAAATGGTGGACTTCCTGTTTAGAGTCTGACTGTCAGGACATTTTACTGTGTCCTGATGTGCTTCATGTCCCGACCAATCTCAAAGATGACATCACAAAGTCTGTGAAAATATAATATATAATGCCTTAAACGTCCTCTCACCAATAGGTGGCGCTATGACTGTGACTGGACATTAGCATATGGACGTGTTCAGGGCATCAGATCTGAGATTATAATTTTATTTTGGTAGGTTTTCATCAACACACACCTGAACACACACATGGTAACGCACACACACACACACACCTTGCTGCGGTACTTCTGCGGGCCCAGTCTGAACTTGACGTAGGGGTCACTCAGCCCGTTGGGGTCCATCGGGGTCAGGCTCCGCCCCTCGATCAGCGCGATGCTCACGATGCCGCGCCACAGCTGGGACTTACGGTGCAACTCGGAGAGACGGAGGGACTGCTGCTGCTGACACACACACACACACACACACACACACACACACACACACACACACACACACACACACACACACACACACACACACACACACACACACACACACACACACACACACACACACACACACACACACACACACACACACACACAATTTGAATATATCCGGTTACAATTCAGGAGAACTTAGGCACAGCAGGGCTCGGATCTTTAAATGTTTAAATGTGTGTCTTATTAAAATTTATTTATTTTAAAAGTTAAATAAAAAAGACGAATTTGTGGAAATGTTCCTTCTGCGTCGTTTCATTTCCTGCGTCGTGTCAGCCTTATTGAGTAAAGGTCAAAGGTTAAAGACGAGAGCCCTGCTCACCGACAGTGGATGGAGACGACCACACACCAACCACGTTCAACATCTGCTTCACGTCCGACGGGAATAATTAAAAAACTTAAAACGTGCGTCAGAAACTACAGACATCGACACGACGATGCTGATGATGACGATGCTGATGATGACGATGACGATGATGAAGGTGAGAGGGAACACGCAGGTAAGGATTTACCTTGGTGGATCGTTTCCAGGATCTCCTGAGCAGCATCGTCTGAACAACATGAAGAATCGTTAGAACCAAAGAAACGCTCTGGGGAAACTCCAGCAAACATCTAGAAAACTACCAACTACATGTGACGACGTGCAAATCATTTCAAACCAGCTGGGACGAGTGTCCTCAGACAGTGGTCGACACAGAGTGTCCTCAGATAGTGGATTCAATAGAGTGTCCGCACAACAGTGGTCGAAACAGTGTCCTCAGATAGTGGATTTAATTGTGTCCTCAGACAGTGGATTCAATAGAGCATATGTGTCAAACTCAAGGCCCACGGGCCAAATTTAGCCCACCACGTAATTTTCTGTGGCCCGCGAGCGCTTAAAGGTCTGATTGTCTTAAAATAAATACCGTATTGTTCCCAATAGATGCGCAGTGCACAAGTGCAAGCCTAGGGCTGCGTCCATTAGGAACATGTGAGCGCAGGTTCAAACATTCGATAAAATACGGTAATCATCTGTGTCTTTGTTTACACGGAAGTCGTTCTGCACTTGTGCATATCCAGATTAAGATGTTCCCCGCGCCGACCCGTGTTCCACCCGACGGCGGACAACCCCGCGCAAGAAACCGCGGCGAACGCCGTCCCCTGCCCCGTGCCCCCGCGCGGTGCGATGAGGCCCGGTCACGGAGGGACGAGGGCCCAACAAGGTGCACCGGGCGGCCCGGGTGACTGCTCCCTCCAGGGCACAAGCCCTGTGCGGAGCGGTGGTAACAATAAAAGAAAAAAGTAAAAAAAATGTAATTGATTGTTGTTTATGCGCTTATCAAGTAGTGAGGTTTGTTTCTTCCGGCTCACCACATCTTTATAAAACTGCATTGACCATAAACTACATTTCCTACAATGCATGTCGATTGTTTTATTTTATAATTCTAAAGATGTAAATTTGCAGTTTTGCTACAATCTGGGACATTTACAATTTGTATATGATTGTTTATTAGTGTGTGTTGTCCCGATCAAATTAATAAATAAATAAATATTATATTACCCGTGAAGATTGCAGTAAATAAACATCAATGCAATTTTCTACAAGTAGAATAGAGAAATATAAATGATCCCAAATTGTCCAGGAAGAGAAAACGTGATGCAGATGACAGGATGTTTGATGAACGATGGAGAAGACATGTTTGTCTTTAGTGTTCTGAGACGTGTCGGTTTCAAAGAGTAAAATAAAAGTCCACATCTTGACACCGAGTACAGAGGGAAGTAGGACAGAGTTAGACTGAACAGAGCAACGAGAAAATATATATTTTTATCTACGCAAATACATATGTAATATTTGTAATATGAGTAATTAATAAAGTCAGAGTTATTTGAAACTGAGGAGTAGTTACATTTATTTTACATTATATTTGATTACATTTAGTTACATTTATACTGTCTTACAGTTACATTTGTCCCTTTGAGGGCAGCCATGATGCTGACGTGTCCTCGGTGGAAATTTGACACCTCTGAGTGTCCTCAGACAGTGGATTCAATAGAGCAGGCGTCACCAAATGCCGGACCGCGGGATGGTTCTGCTCGGACCCGAGACCAATCTCAATAAAGAAGATGAATTCACGAGAATAGATCATTTTCATGCAGCATTTTTTCCGCCGGTCGCTGCTGTATACTGCGGGCGCTGCTACTTCAGTTAATACGACAATAGCGTCACTCAGTTGAGCCAATCAAATCGTTTGTTTACCCTGCGCGGCCAGCGCACCGGAGCAGAGAGGAAGAGGCAGCTTGCTCCCAAAGAAGGAAGGTAGATGTGGAAAACTGAAGTTTTAAAGTCGAATGGACGGAGAAATTTATGTTCATTCTTCCAAGCAGTTCAAGACCAGTGTGCCTGGTATGCTCCGAAACTGTGGCGACGTGAAGCGCCACTACCAAACGAAGCACAGCTCGTTCAGCAAAGTTAACCCCCTGAAGTCCGAGCTGAGGGCACGCAAAATCACCGTCCAGTACGACCGGTCTCCCCGACTCATCACGCGTACGTTTACAGCCCAGCTACGTGCAAACGAAGGTTCTCTAAAGGTGGGGCAACATAAAAAAACTTTTAGTGACGGGACAGCTGTGAAGGAGCGCTTAAAAGCTGAGACTTTATTTGAGGGAAAACAAAAAGACGAGATGTGTGAAAAAATCAAACAAATCCCGACGTCCGCCTCAACAGCAAGCAGGAAGTAGAGGTATTAGCAGATGATGTGCCGGCGCAGCTTGATGCTGCTGCTCAGAGGGCCACCATGCAGAGCATTGATGAGTCTACAGATGTTACTGATAAAGCTCAGCTTCCGGTGTATGAGAGGTTTCTTCACAAAGATGAGGAGGAGCTCTGTGAGGACCTGCTGGGTGTAACACCACTTCAAACACACACAAGAGGAGAGGACGTCTATACAGCAATGAAAGAGATGCGGAGAAAGAGAGGCATGGATGTGAAGCAGGTTGTCTCCGTCACCACAGATGGTGTCCCTGCCATGGTGGGACAAGATGAAAGAGGACAACCCAGATCCTATTGCTTCCCACTGTCTCACCCATCAGACTGCTCTGTGTGCAGCTCTATCAGAACACAGTGAGGAAACCCGTCTTCCTTAGGGCATCTTCCTCCCTTCAGCATCGCCTCCTGAGAGAATTCCTGGAAGATGCTGCTGCACATCAATGTGAGGTTGCTGACTGAAGGCAACGCTGGGACGTTTCTGGTCGGTTCCCAAAGAAACAGCAGCTTTCTTAAAGCAGGTCGAGTCAGAGAGCAGCGAGATGGATATGGTTTCCTTTTTGGTTGATCATCACATCTTAATGAGCTGCAGGCCCAGAACAGATGACAGCTGATCGCTCTTTCCAGAGGAAGCTGGACATTTTCAAAGAAGGTCTTGAAGGAGAGTGTGAACACTTCCCAAAACTGCAGGAAGAGATTCAGGGTGAGAGAGATGTTTCTCTCTGTGTTGACTTCATAAACAAGCTGATTGGAAACTTCAGGAAAAGGTTCAACAGCTTCAGCCTTGGTCAGCAGCTCCTCCTGCTCATCCACTGTCCTCCGCTCATCAGAGAGGTCAGAGGATTCTCAAAGGAGACAGACCTTCTAGTGGGAACAAGCAGGATCTCTACAGCTTGAGCTCATTGACCTGCAAGCAAATGCTGATTAAGAGAGAATTTGGAGGAAACGGACCCTGAGACTTTCTGGCTCCAGAATGTGTCTGAGAGTAAAGGAGCACTGGACACTTTGACCAGCTGAGTCAGCTTCTTCTACTATGAACATGATCAAAAACAAGCAGCGTTCTAGGCTCACCAATGAACACCTCTATATCTGCATGAGAATGGCACTGACTCCATTACAACCAAGATTCAGGCCCCGTTTCCACGGCAACGTTTCACATGACAACACCTAATCCGCTAAAAAAAGGAGTGTTTCCACTGCAGCAGCGGACAGAGACAACGATGGATTCAATAGAGTGTCCTCCGACAGTGGATTCAATAGAGTGTCCTCAGACAGTGGATTCAATAGTGTCCTCAGACAGTGGATTCAATAGAGTGTCCTCAGACAGTGGATTCAATAGAGTGTCCTCAGACAGTGGATTCAATAGTGTCCTCAGACAGTGGATTCAATAGTGTCCTCAGACAGGTGTTTTGAGGAGCCTCCATGGACAGTGGTTCTCAGTGTTCACCGATAATGGTACTCAGAAGTGTTCACAGACGATAGTATTCAGTGTGTCCCTGACTCCAAGCAGTGGTTTCCAGTCTTCAGATTTTTGTGGATTCTCCAAATCTTTGACTGAGAATATTCAATCTGAACGTTATTTTTACCTCTGACCCCACCTCACTGACCTCTAACTCAACCCGTTGACCTCTGACCTCAGCAGTGGAATGAAACACAACAAATAATTTGCTCTTGGTGGTTCCAGAAGTTTTCTTCACATTATTTCCATAATCTGCACATCATCACATCCTCTCTCTGTTCTACCCTCTAAGTTCCTGTTGGAGGAGCTAGGGGGCGCTACAGGACCACAGGACGAGTTAGAGGTGACTGCTCAGTGATGAAGAGGAGGATGAGGACCAAGAGGAGGAGGAGGAGGAAGAGGAGCTCATTTCATCTGCAGCTGAAAACAGAGTGAAGAAATTTAATTCAAATCTGAAGGATCAAAACTCTGACTTTACTCTTCCTTGCTCCTCCTCCTCTTCATCCCTCCTCCTCTTCCTCACCCCTCCTCCTCCTCCTCGATCTTCATCACAGAATCTCAGTATAAATTGATGAAGGGAATAAGAGATGAAGGAGACAGAATGTTCTGGATCTCTGAGGATCTTCAGCCTCTCGCTTTAATGCTAAACTAGATTTTAATATTTTACCTTAATTCAACTGTATTCATTAAATACATCACAACATTTTCTGATATAAAACATCTGTTAAAATTAGATAAAAAAACAGAGAAATAATTCAGGTGACTATTATTTATGTTTTGTTGACCATCAGTAAACAGGTTGGAGGCGTCAGGAGGAAACAAACACTTAAAGACTTAAGATTCTGTTTGAATGTCATCCTGCTCTGATGTTCAGAGGAAAGGTTTCTATAATTAATGCTGATCTTTAGTTTATTCATGAGAAGAAGAAGAAGATTGAGCTGGGGGGGGGGGGGGGGGATCATCTGGGAGGGGTCTGGTCTAACGATGTCTACACTCACTTTGTTGACGTATGGTTTCCAGCGATACGTCTTCACCTCCATCTGCTGCAGGAAACAGCAGAACTTATACTGGAGGTTATACGACATCACTGCACAGCAGCACCACCGTCAGGCCACACCAGACAACACAGAGCCTGCAGGACCAGCCTGAGCCAGCAGGGGGTCCCAATCAATACAATAACAAATAAAGCTACAGTGCTAACAGGTGCTAACGGGTGCTAAGAGGTGCTAAGAGTAGCTAACGGGTGCTAAGAGTAGCTAACAGGTGGTAAGAGTAGCTAACAGGTAGTAAGAGTAGCTAACGGGTGCTAAGAGTAGCTAACAGATAGTAAGAATAGCTAACGGGTGCTAACGGGTGCTAAAAGTAGCTAACAGGTAGTAAGAGTAGCTAACGGGTGCTAACGGGTGCTAAGAGTAGCCAACAGGTGCTAAGAGTAGCTAACAGGTGCTAACAGGTGTCAACAGGTTCTAACAGCTGCTAAGAGTAGCTCAAAGGTGCTAACGGGTGCTAAGGGTAGCTAAGAGGTTCTGACAGGCACCAATAATGAGGAGCAAACAGGGTGGGTCTGAGTCAGTGGCTCCCACAGTGGAACATTTCGAAAATGCTTGGGCTCCGTCGTAAGCGGGTGAAAACACACTTTGTGGAAATGTTGGGGAGTCATCTCCTTGTCGACGGAGGAGACTGCTGCTGGTCCCGCCACCAAGTCTCAAGAGAATACGGTACTTTTATGTTGACAGTTATGTTAATAACAACCCAACTTGGTAGTTTTATTTTGAAAGTCACCATAATATCAATCCAACTTGATAGTTTTATTCTGACAGTCACCATAATAACGATCCAACTTAATAGTTTTATTTTGACAGTCACCGTAATAACAAACCAACTTGGTAGTTTTATTTTGATAGTCACCATTATAACAATCTAACTTGGTGGTCTCCCATTGTTAATGTTTAGAGCCCGTTGGTCTCTGGTGTGTGTGTGTGTGTGTGTGTGTGTGTGTGTGTGTGTGTGTGTGTGTGTGTGTGTGTGTGTGCTTTCATTACAAGAACGTTGCCATGTTAACGTGCAAAGTAAAATGCGATATCGCTGCATTGTCACTAGAAAGGAGGTGTGACGAGGACGTCAGTCCTCCAGGACGTACCGTGGAGTCTCGCCGCTCCTCCACTGGACTGTCTTTAGACGTCAGGGTGACGGCCAGCTCAAGGGTGCCCAGGTCCTGGTCCGGGTGCTGGGGGTCCTTCAGGACCAGGGTCACCGGGATGCTCCTGTCACACACACACACACACACACACACACACACACACACACACACACACACACACACACACACACACACACACACACACACACACACACACACACACACACACACACACACACACACACCGGATCAGCTGTGAAGCCTCACAACACGACCAACAACCAAGACACGTTCGCCTCCAGTGTGGAATGAGGGGAAACAAAACACTGTGGTGGAGGTGGAGGCAGGGCGGGGTGGGTGGAGGCAGGGCTGGGTGGGTGGAGGCAGAGTGGAGAGTTAATGGAGCTGTTTGAGAACAGGAAGTGACACAAAACCAACTAAACCAACCAAAATAAGAGGATTACAGACACAAAACAACCACGAAGGTACACTAAGATAATAATGTGTGTGCGTGTGTGTGTGTGTGTGCGTGTGTGTGTGTGTGTGTGTGTGTGTGTGTGTGTGTGTGTGTGTGTGTGTATGTGTGTGTGTGTGTGTGTGTGTGTGTGTGTGTGTGTGTGTGTGTGTGTGTAAGGACTTCCTGACCTCTGCTGCTCCAAAGACTCCAAGTAAAGAAACGCTGAACCCATGAAGTCATCCTGAAGAGCGAAGTCATAATCAAACACCTGCAGGACACACACACACACACACACACACACACACACACACACACACACACACACACACACACACAGAGGATCAGAGATGTGTGTTACAGTGTGTGTGTGTGTGTGTGTGTGTGTGTGTGTACCTTGACATACAGGGGCTCACTCAGACCGTCCAGGACTAAGGTGGTCTTCTCGTCCCAGACCGGGTTCAGGTTCTTGTGGATGATTTTACTCCGGAACACTTCTTTACCTCCGAGCTTCAACTTCACATACGGATCACTGGTGCCTGTCAACCAGTGGAGACAGAGTAACTACAAGGATACAGAGTAACTACGAGGAGACAGAGTAACTACGAGGATAAAGAGTAACTACAAGGATACAGAGTAACTACGAGGATAAAGAGTAACTACTAGGAGACAGAGTAACTACGAGGATACAGAGTAACTACGAGGATAAAGAGTAACTACTAGGAGACAGAGTAACTACGACGATACAGAGTAACTATGAGGATACAGAATAACTACGAGGATACAGAGTAACTACGAGGATAAAGAGTAACTACTAGGAGACAGAGTAACTACGAGGATAAAGAGTAACTACTAGGAGACAGAGTAACTACTAAGAGACAGAGTAACTACAAGGATACAGAGTAACTACGAGGATACAGAGTAACTACTAGGAGACAGAGTAACTACGAGGGGAGACAGAGTAACTACGAGGATACAGAGTAACTTCTAAGAGACAGAGTAACTACGAGGATACAGAGTAACTACGAGGATAAAGACTAACTGGTAGGAGACAGAGTAACTATGAGGATACAGAGTAACCAAGAGGATAAAGACTAACTGGTAGGAGACAGAGTAACTATGAGGATACAGAGTAACTACAAGGATTCAGAGTAACTACTAAGAGACAGAGTAACTACGAGGATACAGAGTAACTACGAGGATAAAGACTAACTACTAAGAGACAGAGTAACTACGAGGATACAGAGTAACTACAAGGATATAGAGTAACTATTAAGAGACAGAGTGACTACGAGGATACAGAGTAACTACGAGGATAAAGACTAACTGGTAGGAGACAGAGTAACTATGAGGATACAGAGTAACTACAAGGATATAGAGTAACTATTAAGAGACAGAGTGACTACGAGGATACAGAGTAACTACGAGGAGACAGAGTAACTACGAGGAGAGAGTAGTGAGGATGTGAGTGGGTCCTTGCCTCCCCGGTCTCTGGCTGCCAGGTTGAATCCTCTCTTCAGCTCCAGCTCCAGCTTGTAGAGTTCTGAGGGGGGAGCCCCCCCAGGGCACGTCGCCCCCACACCCTGTCAACACACACACACACATCATGAAACACACACCAGCTCCTGTCACTGCGCTACATGGACAAAAACTCACCTGCATCGCTGTGACACACACTCACTCACTCACACTCACTCTCAGGTCTGACTGAGCCTCCAGCAGCTCGGCTGCATCATCTCACTGTGAAACATCTCACTCCCCGGGGTGAGGCTGAGAGGAAATTACACCAGACCCGTTTCCTGCCATCCACCACACACACACACACACACACACACACACACACACACACACACACACACACACACACACACACACACACACACACACACACACACACACACACACACACACACACACACACACACTGCTGCCACTCTATTCACACACTTTCATTTTCCACTCAAACCTGCAGCACCTGTGGACTAACAAGCTTCCACGCACGCACACACACATGCACGCACGCACCACACATACACACACGCGCGCGCGCACGCACACAAACAAACACACACACACACACACAGGTCAGGAGATGCAGAGACAGAGAGTCTGTTTGAAGTGACTGCTAATGCATCATGATGGAAGGTGCAATCCCAAAGAGACAAAGAGAAAAAAACAAAACAAACACAAAGAGGAAACAAACACAAAACCACAGAAAAGCAGAAACTACAAAGAGACACAAAGGAACTACAAACAGACACAAAGGAACTACAAACAGACACAAAACAACCACAAATAGAACCGACAGAAAACAGCAAAGATTAAGAAATGTCAGAATGATGACACTTTGAGGAAAAACCGTGAAGATAAAGAAACACACACACAAACACGCACGCACGCACACGCACACGCACACGCACACACACACACACACACACACACACGGTCCTGAATCATAAATAAACAGATTTAAAGGCGCGGTGGAGAGTTTACTTACTCATCCCGTCACCATGTAACTTCACGTACCAAAGCAACTAACTGCTGTTTTCACTCAATAGAGACGTAAGCAGGTTTATCTTTGTGTAAACTCTGAGCTGCAGGTCTCGTCTGGTCCTCGTCTCTACATTAAGCTGAGCTAACATCAATGTTAGCCCAGAAAATCATGTCAACATCACAGTATCACAGACATCAACAGAGACGTAAAGCTGAAGAGAAGATATTTATTTCTACATTTATTATCAGCTAGACAGTTGTTTTCTGCTGTTTACAGATTTAAAAATCCTTTTAACTTCTTCTTATAAAGATTTAATATCTGTTTCACTGAAAGGGAACAAAACTAATCTGAAAACCAGTCTGAAACCAGCCCAAAACTAGTCTGAATTAGTATGAAACCAGGCCAAAACTCGTTTGAAAACCAGTCTGAAACTAGTCTGAAAACTAGTCTCAGATTCTGACCAAACCCACTTTAGAAACTGGAGTAAAAGTATTGAAATAACTCATCCAAGCATGGTCTGGAAACTGTTTAGAATCTAGTCGAGTAGATAAGGAATCAAAACTAGTCTTAAATTTACACCAAAACTAACAAAAATCTGTTCCAAACTAGTCTAGGAACCAGTAAGCAGTGGAAAACTAGTCCAAGTTAGTCTGAGTGAACTCGAGTCAACCTGAGTAAATGTGACTCATCCTGAATCAGTCTGGGTCAGACTTTAGGGGTTAACAGCTGATTATGAGGATTACCTGCCGTGTGCCAGTAAAACAGGAAGCTAAACTCCACCCGGCTCAGAATAGCACCCCACCGCCTCCAGATCCTATTAAATACACCTATTTTAGGTGGAGTAGCCAGGAGCGGTTAGCTTCCAATCTGCTATCGTCATGCTAACTGTCATCACAGCTAATATGAACATATATTTTCAATGAGTCAAAATTTAGGGATTTTCTATTGTTTTCATGAAGTCCACAGATCTCTGCCCAGCAGAGCTCCGCCCAGCAGAGCTCCGCCCAGCAGAGCTCCGCCCAGCAGAGCTCCTCTGACGAAGACCAGAGTCGCATTCGGGATGTTTCAGTCTGCAGCGGCCGTCAGATGTTAACAAGTCAACGAAGAACAAAACCTCCTGGAAACGTCTCGCAAACTGTAAAAATCAGTGAAGCACTGAATGAGTCCTCGTCACCACGAGACAAAACGGTCTTCTTTCTCCTCATCGTTCTTAAAAAGTTCCCCGTCCACACAGGAAACATCTGTGTCCACGACACCATGAAAACTCCTCAACATGACATAGTCCACCTGCCAGGCCTGTAGGTGGCGCTTTAACGCTGAGACAGAAACACAACAGAAACAGAGAAGAAGACGTAGAAAAGGACAAATCCATCATGTGTCCTTATTAAAGCGACGAGCATCAGCAGCTCCTGCAGATTTGTGAAAGAGGAGGCGTGAAGACGAAGCTGCTGAAACGAGGACATCTTGTCTCCGTCGCCCGAGCCAAAACCCTTGTTCTAAAAACGTTCCCCGTCCACAGGGGAAACATCTGCATCCCTAACACCGTGTAAACTCCTCAACACGGTGTAGTCCACCTGCCAGGCCTGTAGGTGGCGCTGTAACGCTGCCACAGAAACACAGCAGAAACAGAGAAGAAGACACGGAGCATGAAACAACGTAGAAAAGAACAAATCCAGCATGTGTCCTTATTAAAGCGACGAGCATCAGCAGCTCCTGCAGCTCCACCTGGAGCAGGTAGTCCGCCATGTTGGTGGTGTTAATGACGTCACGGAGAGGGAGGCGGGGTTAGAGGTCGAGAGGCGGGGCCATGACATCATCGTTTTCAGCTGATGTGCGTCTTGTCCGTCCACACGTCAAAGCTGAGGCGGCGTTTTCTAATTCCTCCACTCTGGAACACGTTTAAATAAAACGTTTTCAGGTTCCTAAAACGTCGTGAGGATGATCGGACAGTAACCATGGTGACGTGAGACGGCGTTGTCGTATTGGGCGGAGCCTTAGAAAGAAGTCCAATCTGAGGGCCAAGCAACCGAGCAAACTTAAATAGATTTAGATAAAAATGTTTGTACTTGATGATAGAAACCATCTGTTGACTGAGTGAAGAAGAAAAGTGTTTGTGCTTTGAGAAAATGTCGATAACTCCCTCTTTCAATTAATCGTCTAATTGCTGCAGCTCGCAGAGAGTTATTTCCTCTCCAATGTCTTGTAAAGTGATCCTAATGTGTACTTGAAGTATTCTAAAGTACTTCATCTGTCAAGAGGCCGTACCGGGGGGTGTCGATAAAAGCTCTGATGTGGAGCAACAACAGGCGGGGCAATAAATGTGCTTCATGGGTTGGACGATCCAGACCTTAACTATAGGAGCTCCGATTTCTGCAGGGAGGAAACAGCAACACCTTTCAACCAGAGTACTCCAGTAATCCAGAAAAAAGAGGCCTGGAATTCTACTCCAGTAAAACTGAAGTCATTTAAATACTCAAGCAAGAATTCTCAAGAGAAATTTCCACGTTTTGGGTCCGTTTCCACGACAACGGAGCTCAGAGTCACTGGAAACACGGGTTTCTGTGCACGGCTGCCAAAGTGGACCTTTCTGGAAACGTTCCGATTCTGTCGCCATGGAAACAAGGAAAATGTAACATTTCAAAAAAACGCTGGAACCTCGTGGAACGGAACGTTGTTCTGAATAAACAACCCGGTGATTTTATCGGTTCTGTTGTTGTGGCACACTAACGCCAGACTGGAGACACTAAATCATTTTATGTCGATTTGTTTCGCCCGTCAACAAGTCGCCGCCGCGGCCGCTGCGTTACATCCTGTGCCGGTTTTAGACCAATCAGACGCGACGTCTGGATCCATGTCTGGGTCACTGCTGACTCACCGCGGGAAGAAGAGTATTGATCGGTCCGATCTGCCCCGAGGGGAAAGGCCGTAAACATAAATCAGGTGGAACGTGGACTGAATATCACCTCCGGATCAATACGGAATCACAAAGACTGAAGTCAAGAACCTGATGGACTCTTTTGGTTTTGGTACTCAGTTACACGATGAGGAATTTATTTAGGGATGCACTGATACCAGGATCCGGTATGCACAGAGTACTGGTACTCGTAAAAGATACCTGACACAATGTGATGTCATCCATCAGCAAATGTTGCTCGCTTGAAAACAACAGGAGGAGCAACGTCTACGGTTTGGACATTCTTTAAAATCAGTGAGAACGACCAAAGTAAAACAGACTGTAAATGATGTTCTGACAAAATATCAAAAGGATATGAAAGACAGTTTGTAAAGTACCAGTAACTTCACCACCAGTAACTCCACCACCAGTAACTTCACCACCAGTAACTCCACCACCAGTAACTTCACCACCAGTAACTTCACCACCGGAGACATCTGGTCTAAATCCCAGCAGGTTTAGCTTGATGACACTCGGCAGTTTAACTGCTCAGCACGTAACGCCGAGCCGTGCTATATGCTACATGCTACATGATTATAGTGACTGACACTTTGGTGGAGGAGGTCTGTGGTGATGCATAGCCTTCACGTATCGTTAGCATTTGGAGTAAGAATTCAACTCTATGGTATTTAATAAGTACTCATATCTGTATCAGCAAGTAGCAACAAGTTGGCACTCGTACTCATTCTTTTAAAAAGATGGTATTGATGCACCTCCTAACTTTTTTTGTTCGACCTCACATCAGAGAAAACCGGAGAGGTGGACAGGAAGCCGGAGCTCACCGCCAGCAGCCGTCCACACGTGGAGGCGAAGGAGAAGGAGTCATCGCTGAAGGCGCAGCGGAGTAACTGTCGGATGGCTCGACGGGATTCTGGCACCGGCGCCTCGCCGATCAGGAGATCCAGGATCAGGCGGGGCGGCGGGCTGGCCGCACAGAGAGGAGTCGTCCAGGAGGAGAAACCACTCACAGGTCGGCGGTCCTGTTGGTACTCGCGAAGCTTCTACAAGTGTCTTGCAAAGAGAAGCGAGTGTTGGTGGACGAGGTGGAGCTGAATGAAGGAGGAGCAGCAGGAGAGAAGGAGGGAGGACGAAGAGTCGTCCTGCTGGTTGGCTTTACTATAATCTGTCCACTGGATTAACCCCGACTGACCGAAACGCCAAAGTGAGAGAAGAGACGCTTCTGAAGAGTTCGACTGAGTCCAAAGACAAAACAACTGGCACGGATACTTTGACCCCTCCCAAACACGATTCTATTCATTTTATTTCTATAGAGCCAAATACACCACAGTCAACTCAAGACACTTTGACAGAGATAAACCAACAATTCACCACCGCTAGGTGAAGAAGTTCTGCAGAACCAGGCGCAGGTGAAGAAGTCACAACTCGGAGGAAATAATGATCCATGAAGAGAAGCTGAAGGAAGCAGAGAGAAATGTTGTGAATCTGAGCCTGGACCTCATGTGGATGGATGATGGTTGTGTTTTCCACGTTTCCATGGAGACGGAGCGTTTCAAAAAGTTGTGACTCCAGTCAAAACACCAAAACATGTTGAAAGTTCCCTGTTCACACTTGAAAATGATGTAGTATAAACAGAGCCGTTCTCATTCAGGGAGTCTGAACCAAACTGTCCCGTTTCACTCGTTTATCCTCAAGAAAACAGGAAGAGTGTAAATCAAAGCTTCACTTTACTCACGATGCTAAAGATCTGCTGAAACGAACCGCCAAGTCTCCGCTCAGGTTCCTGGAGCAACACAGATTCCAGCTGTGCCTTGCTGCAGTTCTGCACCACAGAGTCCATGGTTCTGTTTTCAAATGTCACATTCAAGTGGAACTGGGACGTAACATTTCTCCTTCGTGTGGTCTGACGCTCACCTCAGTGCAGCTTTTAGAAATAGAACTGGAACTGACTGCAGAACGCTGCGGAAAACCTGCAAACTCCTGCAAACTCCAGCAGAACAGTGCATAGAAATGCATAATACCTGTTGAAAACTGCAGAAATCCACCAGAACCCTCCAAGCGCCTTGACTCTAGTTCAGTGTTTCTGTTTCCACAGTCAGCCGTCACTCGCCGCTCAAACCTCGGCAGCTCCGCACTGTGGTTTCCTTGATTAAAAGGATTAATGTCTCTATGGGACTTTTCCTTCCTCCTCCACCTTCTTCCTCAATGTTCTCAGAATTTACTCAATAAATTCCTCTTGGAGAGAAGAGAGAGGAAGAGTGAAAACAAGGGAAGCACCCATACACCTTTTTTCACTTCTGATCCTGATACTTAAATTTGTATATCTGCTGATACTACTCAGATACCAGAGCTGTTTACTTTAATATTGTTATTATCATTATTGTTGATTTTATATGAGGCTGTAATAAACTCCTCTCTACAGTAAAGTATGAAATGTACTAATGTATACATGTATTCTCTCTAAAGACAACTTGAGGTTAGTATCAGGAGAAGAAAAGGAAGCAGTACAAAGTATTTTAGTTCCATGTGGACAATGTGGGGGTCTGAGTGACGTCATCATCTCATCATAAACTAGTTCTACCTTTAGAACCTCAGAATGACTTCATTAATCCTTTATTATTAATGATTTAGCAACGGAGCACCAACAGCAGTGCTTCCTGCTCCAACAACACAAATGATTGGGACTATTTTCAGAGAGTTTAGCGTGGAGTAGGACGCAGCTTGACGGAGGTGTGAATCGTCTCCTCCAGCGGAGGAGCTGCTGTTCATTGTTTTGATGTCAGTTCTGTTCTCCTCAGCGAGCTGGAGTTTTAAAATGGTGGCGTCTGGCGGCAGAGCGGCGCCTCGCTGTACAACGGCTTTGCTAACATCCACGTTGCTGCGTTGCTTTACTAACATCCACGTTGCTACCATTCACGTTGCTGCGTTGCTTTGCTAACATCCACGTTGCTGCGTTGCTTTGCTAACATCCACGTTGCTGCGTTGCTTTGCTAATATCCACGTTGCTACCATTCACGTTGCTGCGTTGCTTTGCTACCATCCACGTTGCTGCGTTGCTTTGCTACCATTCACGTTGCTGCGTTGCTTTGCTAACATCCACGTTCCTGCGTTGCTTTGCTACCATCCACGTTGCTGCGTTGCTTTGCTAACATCCACGTTGCTGTGTTGCTTTGTGGTGTTTTGAGTGTAAAATCTGTCCAATCAGCAACATGTTGCCATGAAAAGTTGGATAGCACAGTGCTACTTCCCTAGCCTGCTCGCTGGCTGCAAACTGTGGACTGGATTTCCTGACTCATTCCTCCTGGTCTCATTGAGACCCGCCTCCCTTCAGGAAATCCAGTCCACAGTTTGCAGCCAGCGAGCAGAGCAGCAGCAGGGAAACACTGGGGATCATTTCAGCACCATGAAGCAGACCAGGATCATGGATCAGACCAGGATCATGAAGCAGACCAGGATCATGGATCAGACCAGGATCATGGATCAGACCAGGATCATGGATCAGACCAGGATCATGGATCAGACCAGGATCATGAAGCAGACCAGGATCATGAAGCAGACCAGGATCATGGATCAGAACTCTCTGCAGGTTGGAGCAGAAATTTCTGATCCGTGAATTATGTTGGTACCAGAACCCAATACCAATACTGGACCGGATCGGCCCTGTCCCAAGTGAAAACAGAAACTTAAGAGAAAAATGTTTAGGTAAATTTGTCAATGAAGTTTGCAGTGTGCACATTAAAGTGCATGCAAGGAGCCACTTTCTTAGATCCTGTTTCTCTCCACGTCACATTGAACCAATGAATCAATAGCAGTTCAATCAAGCGTGGAGGTTTTTATCCGTTGTATATATATAAGAAACTGCACGGTGGAGCAGTGGTTAGCACACTCGCCTCACCGCAAGAAGGTCGTGGGTTCAAACACAGGGCCTTTCTGTGTGGGTCTTCTGGGTACTCCGGTTTCCCCCACAGTCCCAAAAACATGCATGGGTCCCTGCGCAAGACCCTCAGCCACCCCAGCTCTCCAGGACACACTTAGATTATTAATCTCAATAAATAAATAAATAATAATTAAAAAAATAAATAAAATGTAACGTTCTGCCTGGGATGGAAAATCGGATTAATACAACCTCGACTGTTCACAGTTAGTATATAAGCTGCAAAGAAGAAATGGAACCAGCAATTATCTGTGGCGCCCTCTTGTGGCTGTTTTTAAAGTTACAGCAGCAAAGTCCTGTCTGAATGAAAATATCAGATTTTAATATTACTTTTAATATGTTTTATAAAATATGAAACGTGTAGTATCCAATCACAATCATATTTGAGGCCAAACCGCCTGTTTTAACAGGTAGAAGCTCACCTGGCCTGGCGGGTTGTCCGGCTGAGTCTCCCCGGCTGCTGCGGCTCCTCCTGCGGCTCCGGCCGCCGTGTCGCCCGGGCTGCCGGAGCCGCTGCTCCCGCTGCAGCCACCGCTGGCTCCTGGAGGCTGGGCCAGCCGCTCAAGGCACGCAGAGCCCAGAGAGGAGCTCTTGTGATGGGACTGCACCAGCTGAGCTACTGTGGGCTTGTTTGGGCAGGAAGTCTTGTGTTTGACGGAGGAGTGACGCTTCTCCCGGCCGGAGACGGAGCCACCGGCCGCCGCCTCCACGTCCCCCGGAGAGGAGAAGAGCAGGTCGGGCTGGGAGGAGGAGATGACCCGGTCCAGGACGGACTGTTCCCGGCGCTTCATCCTCCGGAACATCCACATGCCTCGCTCCTTGCGGTCCTCCAGCTCGCGGGCTCCGGGCTCGCGAGCTCCCGGTTCCCGCGCTCCCGGCTCGCGGGCTCCCAGCTTGGGGCTGAGCAGCGGCTTGGCCCGGGCCTGGAACTGCTTCCACAGCGTGCTCTGCGGGGACGAGCCGCCGTCCTCAGCGCGCTCCATCCCGGCCGGACGCGCTCCGCAGCCCGCCGCTCCGACCACCGTCCTGGAAAACTGGAGGACAGGGCCGGTCCCAGCTGCTCCGGGGGGCCGACTCAAAACGGGGGCCCCTTTCCATCGCGGTAACCCCGCTCTCTCTCTCTGTCTCTCTCTCTCTCTCTCTCTGTCTCTCTCTCTCTCTGTCTCTCTCTCTCTCTCTGTCTCTCTCTCTCTGTCTCTCTCACACACACACACACACACACACACACACACACACACACACACACACACACACACACACACACACACACACACACACACACACACACACACACACACACACACACACACACACACACAACCTTTTCACTGTGAAGCGGGGCGCGAACTGCTGCTCCACCATGCATCATTGTTAGTATAATTAACTGATGTAATTAAAGAGTTGAATCTCAACCTTAATGTGTTTTAACTTCTGACTCCAGGATTAATATTCATCAGCAGTGAACTTAGGTGTTGTCATGTGAAACGTTGTCGTGTAAACAACACCTAATCCGCAAAAAAAAAGTGGGGGCGTTTCCACTGCAGCAGCGGACACAGAGACATTGATGTAGTTAGTCTGCCGGGCCACTGGAGGGCACTGTTGCTTGATTTTGTAATGAAACTACACAGACGTGTGTGCAGAGAGCAATACACTATAAACGTGAGGAAAATTAAACTACTGATCTGGAGGATAAAACTAGAATATGGACCGCGGGTCGTACCACTACGGGTCGTACCGCTACGGGTCGTACCGCTACGGGTCGTACCGCTACGGGGCCGCCATGTTTGTTTACAACTGGATGAGCAGGAGGGGGAGATGAGCAGTAACAGGCTCTGTAGCCTCCATCAGTCTCTGCAGGAGGGAACAGAGACCGTGAAAGAATCTTTCCACCTTGGGAGCCGGATTAAAAACTTTGCGGATACAGTGGATCCACAAACTGGTGTCGTGTAAACGGACCCCCCAAAAGTGAAGGAAGTTTTGCAGATACACTCGAATTTGTTGTCGTGGAAACGGGTCCTTAAACGTCACATCACAAAACTACTTCATGCATTAGTTACTTCCAGAGTAACTATTGTAACTCCCTATTATCAGGGTGAAACAATAACTGGTTCTAAATGCTGCAGCCAGAGTCGTGACCAGAACCAGCACCAGAGATCAGCTCCCTCCAACACTAACCTCGCTTCATTGGCTCCCTGTTCAATCTAGAAGAGAATTTAAAATCCTCCTTCTAACTTAGAACGCTCTTAACAACCAGGTTCCATCAGATCTTAGAGAACTGCTGGTCCCAGATCTCCCCAGAAGAACTCTTGGTTCTCACATTGCTGGTTTAGTGGAGGTTCCTAGCTTTTCTAAAAGTAGAATGGGGGCAGAGCAGAACACCATTATAATGCTGTTGACTAATCCCAGTCATAGTCCTGTAAAATCCCAGTCATAGTACTGTAGAATCCCAGTCATAGTCCTGTAAAGTCCCAGTCATAGTACTGTAGAATCCCAGTCATAGTCCTGTAAAATCCCAGTCATAGTCCTGTAAAGTCCCAGTCATAGTCCTGTAAAATCCCAGTCATAGTCCTGTAAAATCCCAGTCATAGTACTGTAGAATCCCAGTCATAGTCCTGTAAAATCCCAGTCATAGTCCTGTAAAATCCCAGTCATAGTCCTGTAAAGTCCCAGTCATAGTCCTGTAAAATCCCAGTCTTCCTCGTGGAGGCATTGGTCCGGGTGTCTCTTGTCAAGAGGGGATCATTTACTGTGATTGTCCTACTTCTGATATCTTTATAGTGTTTTGTTCCCAGTTTTATGTATTTGTGAAAGAGTTTTTTTGGATTCTTATGTCTGCAATAAAGAAAGATGATAATGATGACGATGACGACGATGACGATGACGATGACGATGATGATGACGATAAAAACAAGAGAGACTTTGGATGAAAAGAAAGATTTTATTCACTCAAACAACTTGAAGCAGTTTGTAAAAGATTAATGCATAAAAACAAACTGTGATCACCATTATTATCGTTTGTTATTACTAATATTGTTATTATTGTTCTTATTAGGACAAAGTTGATTATTGAGATTTAACTTGATTATGAGTCTTTAAAAACCTCCAACATGCAAACAGATAGTATGAGAGCAGAGTGAGTTTTATTTACATTATTGAGAGGAAATCCAATTAGTGCTGATTACACACACACACGCACGCACGCACGCACGCACGCACGCACGCACGCACGCACGCACGCACGCACACACACACACACGTTGCCACATTTTGAAATAAATCTTCTGGCTTGAATTTTCTTTAGTTTGTTGATTAAAAACCTTTTTTTCCATTTATTTCTGTTCATTTCAATAAACAATCTGATTTTTTCATCTGGTGAATCAGATATTTTTTCTAAAACTCAAAGTTTATTGAGTTTTAGAAAAAATATCTGATCTGATATCATTTTATCATGGAGTTAATATTAAATTAAATGTTTGTTTATATTTTTTGGCTGTAGAGTTTAAATAATCGGAATGTTAAAGCGCCTTTTCACTCAGGCACCGACGCAGACGCCTCATCAGGCCCGTTGACGAGGAAACGAGTGAAGAAGTGAAGGTGACAAAGTGTAAACTGACGTGTCTTCTGATGCTGTGAGAACAGAGTCACCCGGTCAAGACGCTCTGCTTCCTGTTCGGGGTCCATCTGGACTCTGGAGGTCGGCGGGTCGCGTTCAGCGGCAGCACAGCGGGATTAAAAGTGGTGGTGGGGTTGCAGGTGTGTGGGGGGGTCACAGGTCCTGCTCGTGCATCTGCTGCTGCATCTTCTGGAGCATCTGCTGCATCCGCCGGAGCTGCAGGACACGGAGACACAGAGACACGAGGTCACGGGACGTGGGTCGTCAGCACGGCGGCGTTGCGTAACCTCGTCCACTCGCCTCCTCGTCTTTCTTCTTTATCAGTTTCTCCGTCTCCACGTCGGGCGCCGCCAGTGGCAGGAGGGGAATCGGACTCTCGACCCGCTGCTCTGCGTTCATCTTACTGCAGGACGAGACACGAGACGGCGTCAACCAGCGGCGCCAACATCAGTCTGAAGCTGGTCTACGAACTGGTCCACTAACTAGTGTAGTAACTGTCCACTGACTAGTCCACTAACTAGTCTGCTAGAGAGTCTGCTAACTCATCTACTCATCCACCATCTAGTCCACTAACTAGCCTAATAATAATAATGGCTTGGATTTATTTAGCACTTTTTTCCGCTGACTCGTCGCGTCCAGAGACCATGATTCCTCCACACCAGTCCCTCCAGCCATGCTAAGCTACGCTGTAGCCACAGCGGCCCTGGGGCTGCTGACGGAGGCCTGGCTACGTCTGTGTTTTGCCCTCCGACCACCACCAACATTGATGCACCCACAATGTAGGTCAACTTTTGATAGAGTGGGATTCGAACCGCCAACCCTCTGGTTATTGGACGAGCGACTCTACCACTGAGCCATCACAATCACAATTCTAGTGATACTAACTAGTTTATAACCAGTATAGAAGTACACCAAATTTATTTCAAATCTAGTCTCCAAACTGTGTCGGGACGTCTTCAGACAGACTGGGTGGAGGACTCACCTGGTCATGGTCTGGACTCACCTGGTCTGGACTCACCTGGTCATGGTCTGGACTCACCTGGTCTGGACTCACCTGGTCATGGTCTGGATGCAGAGGGCCCGGTAGTTCTCGTAGTGACAGTCGCTGGTCACGTCCTTCAGATCGTTCATGTGCGTCCGGATCAACATGGTCCTCAGTTTGACGAAGTCGCAATGCGACGGGTTTTCCACTGCACACACACAGACCAGCATCAGCACACACACACACACACACACACACACACACACACACACACACACACACACACACACACACACACACACACACACACACACACACACACACACACACACACACACACACACACACACACACACACACACACACACCCACCCTCTACGATGCCCCAGGGGTAAAGCCTCCCTCTGACCCTCTGACCTCGAGCCTCCACCACCGTGTTGCTGCCGATCACCGCAAACGGAGAACTCTCCTGTCAGAGTAAAAGTACTCCATTACAACAGCTACATTACACCTTCACATCGTGGTCAAACTCTGGGAGTAAGACCTTCTCTGTGGCACGGTGGAGAAGTGTTAATGTACTGCCGGCTCACTTTCAGCTCTTTGTCCTGCTGCTTGAACTCCTCGTCCTCGTCTGTGTCGCAGTCGGGGAACTGATAGATCTTTATGGAGTACCTGTCGATCTCCTCCCGCAGCTGACACACACACACACACACACACACACACACACACACACACACACACACACACACACACACACACACACACACACACACACACACACACACACACACACACACACACACACACACACACACACACACACACACACACACACACACACACACACACTTTTAGTAATCTGCGGCTTCCATGGATTAGTTTGTTTCATTTCTGAACTTTTTTTTGTCGCAAATACGTTCAAAACAAGTCTAAAATGCATTTTTAAGAAGTTCACAACCATTTTAAGTCCAAAAGTAATGTAAAGTAACAAGTGTGAATTTCTGGACTGGTCTGAAGCTGGATACTTGACTTGTTGACTGGTTTTGGGGCTGGTTCTAACATGGTTTTGGACTTGTTGACTGGTTTTAGGGCTGGTTCCAACCAAGTTTTGGACTTGTTGACTGGTTTTAGGGCTGGTTCTAACATGGTTTTGGACTTGTTGACTGGTTTTAGGGCTGGTTCCAACCAAGTTTTGGACTTGTTGACTGGTTTTAGGGCTGGTTCCAACCAAGTTTTGGACTTGTTGACTGGTTTTGGACTAGTTTTCTGGACCACTTTGACCCTGACTTTGACCTGGTTTCGGGCCGAGCTGCTTATCGGTGTTCTGCCCATCAGTTGCCAGTGGTCATAATGTTCTGGCTCTGCTTTGTGACGGAGCAGACTGTGGTTGACGGAGGTCAAAGGTCGCCAGGTCTCACCCGCTCCCTCAGCTTCCTGATCTCCAGCGGCGTGAGGCAGTCGGCTTTAGCGATGAGAGGAACTACGTTGACTTTGTTCTGCAGCGCCTTCATGAACTCCACGTCGACTGGACGGAGCCTGCAGAGGGTCAGGGTCAGAGTGAGTGTGTGTGTGTGTGTGTGTGTGTGTGTGTGTGTGTGTGTGTGTGTGTGTGTGTGTGTGTGTGTGTGTGTGTGTGTGTGTTACCCGTGTCCAAACGGTGGGATGAAGTAGAGGCAGCAGTGCACTCGGTTGTCCTGGATGTTCTTCCTGTTGAGGCCACTCTCGTCTCTGAAGTACTGCTCGAACTGCTGGTCGATGTAGTCGGTGACGGGATGCCAGCTGGAAGACGTTCACCAAACTACGTCAAACTACAGGACCAACGCTCACCAGATATCTACCAAACTGCCAGAGGAATGTTCACAGAAATCAATCAAACTACAGCACCAATGTTCACCAGATATCCACCAAACTACAGGACCAATGTTCACCACAAATCCACCAAGCCACAGGACCAATGTCCACTGGAAATACACCAAACTACAGGACTAATGTTCACCACAAATCCCCCAAACTACAGGACTAATGTTCACCACAAATCCCCCAAACTACAGGACTAATGTTCACCACAAATCCCCCAAACTACAGGACTAATGTTCACCACAAATCCATCAAACTACAGGACCAATGTTCACCACAAATAGACCAAACTACAAGGCCAACGTTCACCAGAAATACACCAAATTGTAGGACCAATTATCTCCAGAATTACACCAAACTACCACAGGAATGTTCACCAGAAATCTACCAGCTACAAGACCAACATTCACCAGAACAACACCGAACTATACAATGTTCATCAGAAATCAACCAAACTACAGGACCAACGTTCCCTAGAACTACAGCAAACTACAGGAGCGTAGTTGACCAGAAATGTCCTCACCACTCGGTGTTGTTGACGGCGTCTCCGAACCCCGGCGTGTCCACGATGGTCAATTTGAGCTTCACTCCCTTCTCCTCGATGTCCACCGTGTGCTTGGTGATCTCCACCGTCTGATGGATTCGCTCTGCAGGGCGACAACAAACACGCAGCTCGCGCTCCGTCATCATGTCGGCGGTCTGGCAGGCGAGACGCGGGCAGAGGCGCCTGATTGGTCGAACACTCACCTTCAGCATTCAGCAGCTTCCTGTCTTTGTGCAGGTTGGTGAGGAAGAGGCTGTTCACCAGGGTGGACTTACCCAGACCGGACTCCCCTGACACACACACACACACACACACACACACACACACACACACACACACACACACACACACACACACACACACACACACACACACACACACACACACACACACACACACACACACACACACACACACACACACACAGATCAATCAGTCTTCTTGATGGATCATTAACAGACTCGAATGTTCAGACTTATATATTTTCTCATTAAGCGTCGACTGGCGGAGCCGAGATTCTCAATATTTTGTTCTGGTGACTCATCGGAGGAATCAGAGCCAGAAACTTTCACAGGAGACGAGAGATTTGTGAAAGAGGAGGCGTGAAGACGAAGCTGCTGAAACGAGGACATCTTGTCTCCGTCGCCCGAGCCAAAACCCTCGTTCTAAAAACGTTCCCCGTCCACAGGGGAAACATCTGCATCCCTAACACCGTGTAAACTCCTCAACACGATGTCGTTCACCAGCCAGGCCTATAGGTGGCGCTGTAACGCTGCCACAGAAACACAGCAGAAACAGAGAAGAAGACACGGAGCATGAAACAACGTAGAAAAGAACAAATCCAGCATGTGTCCTTATTAAAGCGACGAGCATCAGCAGCTCCTGCAGCTCCACCTGGAGCAGGTAGTCCGCCATGTTGGTGGTGTTAATGACGTCACGGAGAGGGAGGCGGGGTTATAGGTCGAGAGGCGGGGCCATGACATCATCGTTTTCTGCTAATGTGCATCTTGTCCGTCCACACGTCAAAGCTGAGGCGGCGTTTTCTAATTCCTCCACTCTGGAACACGTTTTAAAAAAAAACCTCTTCGGGTTCTTAAAACGTCGTGAGGATGATTGGACAGTAACCATGGTTACGTGAAATGTCGTCGTCATGTGGGCGGGGCCTGAGTGATGAACTGGTCCAAACGTCCAGATGTAAAGTGAACTGCCTCGGTTGTAAAGGTCCAGTGTAGTGAAGACGTCACCGTGATAAACTGACAAAACTCTGAAGTTAAAGAGTGACAAACCACAAAAACATGTTTTTATCGAAAACAAGTCTGTCAAACGTCGACAGAGATTCTATTAATGACCTGGTGACCCGGCGAGGGCCGGTGACCTGGTGACCCGGCGAGGGCCGGTGACCTGGTGACCTGGTGACCCGGCGAGGGCCGGTGACCTGGTGACCCGGCGAGGGCCGGTGACCTGGTGACCCGGCGAGGGCCGGTGACCTGGTGACCTGGTGACCCGGCGAGGGCCGGTGACCTGGTGACCTGGTGACCCGGCGAGGGCCGGTGACCTGGTGACCCGGCGAGGGCCGGTGACCTGGTGACCCGGCGAGGGCCGGTGACCTGGTGACCTGGTGACCCGGCGAGGGCCGGTGACCTGGTGACCCGGTGACCCGGCGAGGGCCGGTGACCTGGTGACCTGGTGAGGGCCGGTGACCTGCCGCTGCTCACCTGCCACCATGAGCGTGAACTCGAAGCCTTTCTTCACCGACTTCCTGTGCAGCTGGTTGGGCAGCGTAGCGAAGCCAACGTACTCTTTGTCCTGGAACACACAGAGTGAGAGACAGGAGGAAGAGGAGGAGGAGGTGGAGGAGGAGGAGGAGGAGCAGGATTGTGAGAGTGGGACGTCTTCATCACTTCTTCATGTTTTATAGAGCGGCGGTGCCTAGAGCAGCTCCATGGATTCATAATACAGCACAGGAGGGGGAGGGGGGGGCTAAACCCACACAGATGGTGTGTGTGAGTATTAGTGTGTGTGAGTGTGTGAGTGAGTGAGTGAGTGAGTGAGTGAGTGAGGGAGTGAGTGAGTGAGTGAGTGAGGGAGTGTGTCAGTGTGTGCACCCCCCGCCCCCGAAAACATTTGTACTTGAGGATGTAACAACCCTTTAACGCTAAATCTATACATTAGCTGAGGAGAGCTGTGTGTGTGTGTGTGTGTGTGTGTGTGTGTGTGTGTGTGTGTGTGTGTGTGTGTGTGTGTGTGTGTGTGTGTGTGTGTGTGTGTGTGTGTGTGTGTGTGTGTGTGTGCTTATAACTGTTGTGGTGACGTTTCACTCTTGTTGGAAAAATGAGGTCAGGCTATGTTAGCATTAGCATGGTAGGATTTACGTTGGTGCAGTGATCTGTGTGTGTGTGTGTGTGTGTGTGTGTGTGTGTGTGTGTGTGTGTGTGTGTGTGTGTGTGTGTGTGTGTGTGTGTGGTAAACCTCATTGCACAGTGACAAACCAGCATTGTGAATGGCGACTTCGATGCTGATATATTAAATCATTTCCATATTCCAAGCATCTTCCTCCGCTAACATCCAGATTATAGAGCATCTTCCTCCTCTAACATCAGATTATAGAATATCCTCCTCCTCTAAAATCCAGACTATAGAGCATCTTCCTCCTCTAACATCAGATAATAGAATATCCTCCTCCTCTAACATCCAGACGACAGAGCATCTTCCTCCTCTAACATCAGATTACAGAGCATCTTGCTCCTCTAACATTAGATTATAAAGCATCTTCCTCCTCTAACATCAGATTATAGAGCATCTTCCTCATCTAACATCCAGATTATAGAGCATCTCCCTCTAACATCCAGATTATACAGCATCTTCCTCCTCTAACATCAGATTATAGAATATCTTCCTCCTCTAACATCCAGACAATAGAGCATCTTCCTCCTCTAACATCCAGACAATAGAGCATCTTCCTCCTCTAACATCAGATTACAGAGCATCGTCCTCCTCTAACATTAGATTATAAAGCATCTTCCTCCTCTAACATCAGATTATAGAGCATCTTCCTCCTCTAACATCCAGATTGTAGAGCATCTTCCTCCTCTAACATCCAGATTATAGAGCATCTTCCTCCACTAACATTAGATTATAGAATATCTTCCTGCTCTAACATCAGATTATAGAGGACATTAAATTTTTCATTTTGGTAACTGGTCAAATTCATTGACAAGTAACTATTAACTGTAATCAGTAACTATGACAACAATAGCACAGTACAATATTAAAACAACTAAAATAAAATCAGCTTCACAGCTGGGACAATCTTCTTAATCCACACCAGATTAGGATTGCATGTTATTGTCTAGCACACAAGCAGAGGCTCGTTCCCATGGCAACCGTTCCAAGTGAAAATGTTGAAATTTCAGAGCGACACACCCACCTACACACCCACCCACCCACCATCTCATCCACAAACTAGAGCCAGATTATCTTCTAGATTCCATTTCATCAGTGTGGAGAAAGAAACTTGTTCAGGTTCTTCTAAACTATTTATCGTCTGATTCACTGAATTATATGTGTTCTCAACTTCTTACCTCCACATCTGCTGGAGCAGGAAACCCAATCCAGCAGAGAAGCGACACACACACACACACACACACACACACACACACACACACACACACACACACACACACACACACACACACACACACACACACACACACACACACACGGATTCGAAATTAATTCAAATGATTAGTAAATTCAATCCAGCTGTGACGCACACGTGCACGCGCTCACCTGTCCGGGGCGCGCGGCTCCGGTACCGGCTGTTGGCCGTCATGTCTGCCCGATGATAGAGACTGCAGACGGAGGGGGGGGTGGGGGGTTGCGGACATGCGCACTAACCCCCCGCCGAGGAAAGGAAACAGACAAAAACACGCCGCGCACGCGCCCGAAGCACGTGCGCGTTCACGTTTATTCCCACCGTGTTTATTGTTAGAATGAAAAAAACAACACGAGAAAACCAAGGGCGCAGTTCAGGTGGAGCACCAGGAGGGGGCGCTGGAGTCAAACTACTGACAGCACAGTCAGGTATTCCAAATACTCAGAAGTACCCCCAAACCCCAAAATACCGCAGCTAGATAAGATCAAAAATAAATAAGATTTTAGGAAAAACTATATAAACAATAAAGACGGACCTTCACAAATTAAAAAATTAAAAACAAATAAAATATAAAATAAATGTTTCAGTGAAGAAGCAGAAACAAGATGCAGACACTTTTTCTCAACTCGGAGTTTATTAAATTTTTTTCAGTTTTTGTGGAGAAATGAGTCCATGTGGGGGATCCAGGTGGTCTGAGGGGGTCTACTGGGTCATCTGGGCCTCCATGGCCTGAGCTGCCCACTCCGGCGCCGCCTGGCGGATCTTCTCCAGCAGGTTGTTGACTTGGAAGCACAGAGACTGGATCTGTTTGTCCCAGGTGGGCAGCGGCTCCCGAGCTGCAGGCACAGAGACCAGAGGGTCAGACATGAGGCCCCGCCCACCTGATGCCCCCAATTCAAGTAACCATGGTTACTGTCTGATCGTCCTCACAACGTTTTAGGAGCCTGAAAACGTTTTATTTAAACGTGTTCCAGAGAGGAGGAATTAGAAAACTCCGCCTCGGCTTTGACGTGTGGACGGACAAAGACGCACATTAGCTGAAAACGATGATGTCATGGCCCCGCCTCTCGACCTATAACCCCGCCTCCCTCTCCGTGACGTCATTAACACCACCAACATGGCGGACTACCTGCTCCAGGTGGAGCTGCAGGAGCTGCTGATGCTCGTCGCTTTAATAAGGACACATGCTGGATTTGTCCTTTTCTACCTTTTTTCATGCTCCGTGTCTTCTTCTCTGTTTCTGCTGTATTTCTGTGGCAGCGTCACAGCGCCACCTATAGGCCTGGCAGGTGTACTACACCATGTTGAGGAGCTTTCATGGTAGACAGACTGAGTTAGCAGGTCAGGGTCTGTTTACATGACAACGGTGCTCACAGTCACCGTAATAACAATCCAACTTGGTGGTCTGTCCTCTAGAATGTCTGTGTTCTCCTAGTGTTCATGTTTAGAGCTCATTGTTCTGTGTGTGTGTGTGTGTGTGTGTGTGTGTGTGTGTGTGTGTGTGTGTGTGTGTGTGTGGCTTCAGTACTAAAACTAACAATAGCACCAACTAGTGGCCCAACATGAAAATTACACTGTTTTCATGGTTTCTGCATAAATGCAAAACATTTTCTGAAACGAAATGATGCGTTTTCACTTGAAACATTAACGGGGCGTCACTATGAGCAGCTGTGATCACACTTACTTTCAAAGTGCACGATGCCGTCAATCTGGTCGATGAAGCCGTTCATTCGTCCTTCTGTGATCATCTGAGAGGCAATCTTCTCTGCCTGAACACACACACACACACACACACACACACACACACACACACACACACACACACACACACACACACACACACACACACACACACACACACACACACACACACACACACACACACACACACACACACACACACACACACACACACACACACACACACACACACACACACACACACACACACACACAGTTGCTTTATGCAGCAGTGTGGACTGTCTGCGCTGTAGTAGTGACTGGCAGCGTAATCATGTAATACTGGAGCGCCGCAGTGCACATGCAGGAACCAGGAGTCTTAAGAACGAAAATGCTGATTAGTTTTAATCATATTTTAGTCATTTCAAAATGTGCCCTGTTTACACGACAACGTTTCACATGACAACACCTAATCCGTTAAAAAACGGAGTGTGTCCACTGCAGCAGCGGACACAGAGACGATGTAGTTAGTCTGCCGGGCCACTGGAGGGCGCTGTTGTTTGATTTTGTAATGAAACTACACAGACGTGTGCAGAGAACAAAACACTATAAAGGTGAAGAAAATGGAGAGAACCTGACATCCGCATGGACTGATGACACATCGGATGATATCAGGGAGAGTCTCAACTATTAAACTACTGATCTGGAGGATAAAACTAGAATATGGACCGGGAGTCATACCACTACGGGTCGGCCATGTTTGTTTACAACTGGATGAGCAGGAGGGAGGGGGAGATGAGCAGTAACAGGCTCTGTAGCCTCCATCAGTCTCTGCAGGAGGGATTAGCACCGTGAAAGAATCTTTCCACCTTGGGAGCTGGATTAAAAACTTTGCGGATACAGTGGATCAGAACTCTGGTGTCGTGTAAACGGACCCCCCAAAAGGGAAGGAAGTTTTGCAGATACACTCGAATTCGTTGTCGTGGAAACGGGGCCTGAGTCACTCTCACATGGATGCAAACGCCATGTCATTTAAGCATGCGCATCCGGTATTCTTTTCAAAGTACAAGCTCGGTTGGGAGAAGATTGTTATGAAAATACGTTGTTTTGACTTTTATTTTGAAGTTGTGTCCAGGAATGTTGTTGGTAAATAAGGTCGAGTATGAAGCACAATTGCGGCTCTCGGGTGGGAGTGCAATAAAAAAATAATAATAAAAAAAGAAACCAGAGTACTGTTTTCCGCACTTTCGATTGTCCAGAACATCCCGCAAATATTACCAATGGATGAGTAACTCGACCTGCCAATGTAATTAAGAGTGTATTATGTATGCCTTGTAAAGAGGGCGAGTTGTAACTTATCTTGGAGAATACATCAGCGTGGAAGGCCTTCAGGTGCTGTTTCAGATTGGTGGTGTTCTTTCCACCTAGTTTGTCGCCACAGTTACCAGCGTCTCCCTCTACAATGCACTCGCTCTTTCTCTCCGATGGATGGGAATGGGAGTGTATCCTCCGACCACCAGGCCCCTTCGATGTGGCTGCGGCCATGCTCCATCCACAGCTTAACGTTAATCAACTCAATTCTCCCTCAGTGGTGTTGTGAAAATGTGTGCTGCCGTGCTAGGTGGTGGGCGCGACCAAACAAGGAAGTAGCCGCAGCGGCATTGCCGGCTTGTGACAGACAGATTTCACACACAATAGGAGGAAACGTCTGACAGGCCACGCACTGAGGTTTCAGTCCCGTCTCGTCACATGTATAACACATGTATAACACATGTATAACACATGTATAACGTCACGCTTTAGTCATAAGAGAGACGTGTTTAGCTCGTCACCGTCTCGTTATCGTTGTGAAAAAAAGGGGCGTCAATGAAATAATTTCGTCCTCGTCGTCGTTGACGAAAACAACGCTGCTCACAAGTACGGATAAAATAAATGGCTTCCCTTCAAAGGCGCACCTCTGGCAACATGTGGAAAGTGGCAACCTTGAAATGCTCCCACTCACCAAGAAATGGCAGCATGTTTACAAACACTGCACTGTGAGCTAAAAGGTAAACACCTGAAAACTCTGGAGGAGACGATGTCATCTTATTTGTCTTCAGCCTCCACTGACAGTTCTGACTGGGTTCGGGACCCAGACAGCTCAGCTGGTGTTGGAAAGGAGCAGGAGGAACCAACTGACCTGAGATCAAAGCCTGGTTTAAAGCTTTGCTGATCAAGCAGTTCCACATTCCGGCAAACAAAGCTATTATGACATTTCTCCCATTTTCCACAACACATCTGTGAGAGGTGAGCTTGTCAAGCCTGACTGCCGTACAAAGTAAAACCAGAGAGAGACTGAGAGGTGCTGAGGAAGAGCTTCAATTCCTGCCAGGATATCAGCACTGTTCATCCAAACAGGTTTCACACTGAGTCAGTAAAATACACTGAGATCGACATTGTGTTCATGCAACTCTTCATATTTCTCAGTGTGGAAAAGTGAAATCTTTCCAAAATATTATTGCTTCTGTCAGAATAAGCAGAGTGTTTCTGTATTCCTGCTGATAGAAGCCTTTGGACAGAATTAGAACTTACAAAACACTTTGAAGTTTTCTACCTTTAAGACCACATTGTTGTGGCATTTGTTATGCTCAAGCTGTATTTTTAAGGTGGACATGTTAAGTGCACTTTTTATTTGAAAGAAGAAATATAAAAGATGATAAAGTACTTTTTGTGTTTATTTGATTCATATTTAAGATACTTTGATGAGAATGACTAAATTGTTAATAAAGGCTACGGAGTATAGTTTTTTAACGTTATTTGTTGGTGGTGTGCCTCGCGATTTTTTCAATGAAAAAAATGAACCTTGGCTCAAAAAACACTGCTCCATGGATCTCCAGCAGTGCTTTGCTGGGATTGGTTCATGGGTGAAAGGGGGCGGGGCTTGACTCACCTTAGCGGGGGGGATCTCCAGCAGCGCCCCCAGCTCCTCGAAGGTGATGTTGTTGTAGAGCTTGCTGGCCGACAGCAGGTTGTGCTCGATTACGGCTCGGTCCAGGATGCTGGAGCCTGGATGGCAAAGGCAAGGCAAGGCAAGGCAAAGTTATGTATAGAGCAACATTCAGACACAAGGCAATTCACAGTGCTTTACAAAGAAATGAAAGAAATGCATTAAAACAAATAATGAAGAAAAGTATAATAAATAAGGTAAGAGATTAATTAAGATTAGTTCACTAAGTAGAGTCTAATTTTATTCAGCCTGTGCATCTAGGAATGTTTTAAGTCCTGATTTAAAAGAAGTGAGTGTGTCAGCAGTCTTCAGGTGTTCAGGAAGTTTGTCCCACAGGTGAGGAGGTAGGAACTAAAAGCTGCTTCACCTTGTTTCTTCTGACTGTAGGAACAGTGAGTCAACCTCTTCCTGATGACCTCAGAGGTCTGGAGCTTTGATCTTCTACAAGTCAATCTGAGATGATTTAGGCCGAGACCCTTCAAAGCTTTCTAGAGCAGAAGGACCATTCTGAAGTCCTTTGATACACAGGCAGCCAGTGGAGAGGGTGGAGCAGGGGGAATGAGCTCCACCCTCAGTGTGGTGGTGTAATGTGCTCCACCCTCAGTGTGGTGGTGTAATGGGCTCCACCCTCAGTGTGGTGGGGGAATGAGCTTCACCCTCAGTGTGTTGGTGTAATGTGCTCCACCCTCAGTGTGTTGGTGTAATGGGCTCCACCCTCTTTGTGGGGGTGTAATGGGCTCCACCCTCTTTGTGGTGGTGTAATGTGCTCCACTCTCTTTGTGGTGGTGTAATGGGCTCCACCCTCTTTGTGTTGGTGTAATGTGCTCCACCCTCAGCGTTCTGGATCAGCTGTAGTTGTCTGACAGATTGTGTCCTGAGGCCTGTAAACACGCCGTTACAATAATCAACCTAGTGAAAATGAAAGCAGAAGAAGTTTCTCAGAATCTTGTTGCTCAGAAATCCTTTGGTTCTTCAACATTGTTCAGATGGTCGGAAGCTGATTTGGTTGGGGATGTTTTGGACAATCAAAAGTGCGGAAAACAGCGCTCTGGTTCCTTTTTTTTTTTGGCGCTCCAGTTTCCGAGAGGTGTGAAAAAAACGGCCGAGACGTGGTGCGCTCCCACGCTCCAACCCAAGATCCGCAACTGAATAAGCTCTTCATACTCAACCTTATTTACCAACAACATTCCTGGACACAACTTCAAAATAAAATAATCAATAATCAGCTGCTGACACAGAATAGTGGCCATCTTGCCAGGAGGATTTAAAGCCACTGAGTGCAGAACCAGAAGTTCCAATCATTGTTCCAGCATGTCCAGCAGGATGTTGTGGTCAACTGTGTCCAAAGCAGCACTAAGATCCAGTAAGAGTCAAAGTGAGACTCTGGAAGTGTCCCTGCTCATGTAGATGTCATTCAGCAACACCCATCTGAAGAGAGCTGTGTACTCTCTGTAGTACATCTGGAACTGTTGAACAATGTGGGTTAGTGCTGCTCAGTCTTACAGGAGAAAATCTGTCAGATTAGACAATACGTAACCGCAACAAACGTAACTGTAACAAATGGGAAGTCACTGCAACAAACGTAACTTAACTGTAACAAACAGGAAGTTACTGTAAGAAACGTAACGTAACTGAAACAAACGTGAAGTTACTGCAACAAACATAACTGTCACAAACGGGAAGTCACCTCAACAAACGTAACGTAACTCTAACAAACGGAAAGTAACCGCGACAAATGTAACGTAACTGTAACAAACAGAAAGTCACTGTAACAACCAGGAAGTCGCCACAACAAACGTAACAGTAACAAACAGGAAGTAACTGCAACAAATGTAACGTAACTGTAACAGGAAGTAACTGCAATAAACGTAACGTAACTGTAACAAACGGGAGGTCACTGCAACAAACGAGAAGTCACAATAACCGGGAAGTAACCACAACAAACATAACGTAACTGTAACAAACGGGAAGTAATCGCAACAAACGGGAAGTAATCGCAACAAACGGGAAGTAACTGAAACAAACGGGAAGTAATTGCAACAAACGGGAAGTAACTGAAACAAACGTAACGTAACTGTAATAAACGGGAAGTTACTGCAACAAACGTAACTGTAACAAACGGGAAGTCACCGTAACAAATGTAACGTAACTGTAACAAACAGGAGGTCACTGCAACAAACGTAACGTAACTGTAACAAACAGGAAGTTACTGCAATAAACGTAACATAACTGTAACAAACAAGAAGTCAAAATAACCAGGAAGTAACCACAACAAACGGGAAGTAACTGAAACAAACGGGAAGTAACTGCAACAATCGTAACGTAACAGTAACAAACGGGAAGTAACCGCAACAAACGTAACGTAACTAAGAAACGGGAAGTTACTGCAACAAACGTAACGTAACTGTAACAAACGGGAAGCAACCGCAACAAACGAAACGCAACTGTAAAAAAACAAGAAGTCACTGCAACAAACGTAACTGTAACAAACTCAACTATAAGAAATGGGAAGTCACCGTAACAAACTTAACTGTAACAAACAGGAAGTCACCGTAACAAACTTAACTGTAACAAACAGGAAGTTACTGTAAGAAACGTAACGTAACTGAAACAAACGTGAAGTTACTGCAACAAACATAACTGTCACAAACGGAAAGTCACCTCAACAAACGTAACGTAACTCTAACAAACGGAAAGTAACCGCGACAAATGTAACGTAACTGTAACAAACAGAAAGTCACTGTAACAACCAGGAAGTCGCCACAACAAACGTAACTGTAACAAACGTAACGGTAACAAACGTAACGGTAACAAACGTAACGGTAACAAACGTAACGGTAACAAACTTGAAGTCACCAGAACAAACGTAACTGTAACAAACAGGAAGTGACCATTGACCACGACTCATCTGGGTCGACTGTCTATTAGCATTAGCTTCCATCCACAGGGTCTGTCATTAGCATTAGCCTCTGTTTTTCGCAGTTTAATGGAGCCACCAGAGGAAGTTCATAGTGTAAAGAGAGCAACGTTTAGCAGACTGACGAGCTAACATGCTAACCCCCAGGGAGTGTGCACCCCCCTCACCGTCGGCAGTGGTGGCCTTCTGGTGGGGCATGAGCATGGCAGCAAACTCCTGCAGCTGGTTCCCGCGGATGATCCGGTCCAGGTACATCTTCTCCAGGATGCCATACGCCGCTAGCTGCTGACAGCGCTCGTCTTTAAACAGAGTCGCTAACATCCGAGAGCGCTGCTGCCCTGGAACACACACCGTCACACACTGCGGTTAGGAGTGTGAGTGTGAGTGTGAGTGTGAGTGTGAGAGTGTGTGTGTGTGTGTGTGTGTGTGGTACCTGCGGAGGCCAGGATGGTGCAGTTCAACGCGTGTTTCAGAGCCTCCAGTCGTTCGCTCTCGTGGACGATGGATTTGTACGACAGCTCGTTGTATCGCTGTGCCGCCTCGATGAACTTCCTCCTGAAGTCCAGGACCCGGGCGTAGCACACCTGCACAGTAATCTGATTACTAATAACCCGGACAGGTACACAGCTGTTTACTTGGTCAGCAACATCTGGGAGTAATCTGATGACTGGTAACTTGAACAATGTGGCAACACTTTCAGTGTCAGCATCAGTTGAGCTAACGGTTAGTAAAGCCTTAGCATTAGCCGTGCTGATGTAGAAGGAAGTGGATACTATGTGATTAGTGCATTAGCATTGTTAGCATTGCCTGTGCTAATGTGGGAGCTAACGTAGAGGCTAACGGATGCTACAGTCTGGCTCCTGCCACCTCTGTGACCTCCCGTGTACCAGTCTGCCCCCTCTTGAACCTCCCTGGCACCAGTCTGGCTCCTGCCCCCCTCTGGCACCTCCTGGGTACCAGTCTGGCTCCTGCCCCCCCGCTCTGGGACCTCCTGGTACCTTGTAGTGGATCTGCAGCTGCTCGTTGGACGACTCGTTCTGCAGCAGCGATGCCCGGTTGATGTAGGCCTCGGCCTGGACCGGGTCGTCATCCTCCAGGTAGAGGCGGGCGATCTTCAGGTACGTGTCCAGCTTGTAGTCCACATTGTACTGCCTGAGGGACCAGACGCACAAATCTGAGCTGCTATTGGTTCACGGGGGGCAGGGCTTAATCAGAAAGTTTATTTTTTTTTATTCAGAGCCTATTTACACGGCAACGATATCAAGTAAAAACCTTCATAGTGTTTTGGGGGTTTGTTTACACAACAGAGCTCGGAGACACAGTAAAATGAACCCCTCAATGTACCGGCGAGTCAGTTTCTCCAGGATTTCACGGCTTTTTTAATGATTGTTGTGACGCCAAATCCCTGATTTTGCTCGAGTTATTCCAGAAAGTAAGACTGCAGTGGGTTTTTTTATGGCCTTTGTTGCGGTGAGATTAGAGAAAGTTTCTCTTCTACATTTAGAAACTCTGTCTTCAGCCGTACTCTTGGTTGGTAAACGTGACGAAATATTGATATAAACGTGAAATGTGGAAATGAACATGTTTTTCCCCGACGTCACAGTTAGATTAGCTACAATTGGTCAAAATTGCAGAAAAGTTGCTGGGATTGGTTAAAGCTGAAAGCCGCGTTGGAATTGTTGGGATTTGTGTTAACACCGTAATGTCCAGACCATAAGCTGCTACTTTTTTCACACGCTTCGAACCCCGCGGCTTAAACAATGACATGTGTTTTTAAGGGTCAATGTGCTTCATGCCTCCAGGTTCTACTTCCACCTGTAATTGCGCTATTTTTAGCGCCTCTGCTTCTTCAGAATTTGCCCTAAAAGTGATATTTCTGTCTTCCTGACCTCATTGCTATTGTAGCCGTCATGTGCTGCTTTACGTGGTCCTGAGTGATGCGTTCAGGTGCATCACGTAACTCCGAACTGCTGTGCTCTGTGGCTGATCAATCGTCGTCCTCCTCAGAATCACAAAATACTTCATCAACAGTGATAAAACTCTTAGTGTTTGTGTATCTTTGTTCTCACTCTCTCACTCACTCACTCACTCACTCACTCTGGGCTTGTGTGAGGAGATCCTCCGTCTCCCGTCTGTACAATCACTTTAAAATAGAGTTACACTCGGTAGAGCGCAAACCTTTGCCAACGCCACATCTGTTAGCGGGACTGACCAAACATCACTGTGGGCAACACTGAGCAGAGAGTGTCTCCATGGCAACAGCTCTCCTTTGATCTCCTTCATGAGGTTCCTCTCTCACCCACTTTGTATGAGACATTTTTTCACACTTCTTTGGGATTTATTCAGAAACAAAGTCGTTAACGTCCAAAAATCTAATGGATTGGTCTTTGGATGACGACAAATCATCATTGAAGATGTCATTGCCAATTAGATTAATAGTTTTTGAGGAAAGTTGGTAAAATACATACAAAGCAATAAATAAATACACACCTGAAAACATTCTCCCTTTCATTGGTGAAGGTAAAGAAAATAAAGATCCACACGGCTTAGAACTCCTGCAGTGAAAGGACTTCCGGTAAGATGGCGATGCAGCCAGGCGCACAGGAAAGAGCTCCCCAACTCGAGATAGGAGCACTATATCTCAAAATTAGGACTTTACGCCGCTGATATGAAAGGTGGCAGACACTGACAAAGAGAAGGAACCAGTTGGCAGACCTGACGTGATGGAAGAAAACCAAGACAAAGAGGAACCGGAGAAGACCACACACGGAGCCTCGCAACATGAGAAAGCGCTGCTAGCAGGGCTAGCTAGCATCCGCAGCGATATACAAAGCCTGAAACACGACTTCCAGGAGAACTTCAACACATTCAAACAAGAGCTAAAGCAGGAGATGACTGCTTTTCAACACAAAATACACTAAAAACTGGATGAAAGTAAAACGGAGATCCAGACACAGAAGAAGACCCTAACGGAGACCCAGACTGGGATCGCGGAGCTGGAGGAGTGGGGGGCTGAGACTAGAGACGCGCTGATGGAGATAGGGGAACTGTCCCACACACTGAGAGGGAAAATTAGAGACCTAGAAACGAGGTCCCGAAGAAACAACATCTGAATCTTTGGTCTGTCCGAAGACGCCGAAGGCAGCGACATGATTAAATACATCGACCGTCTCTTAACAACTGAGCTTCAGCCGCCCTTCAGCCGCCCTTCAGATACAAAGAGCACACCGAGCCATTGGGAGGAAACCCCCTCCAGGGACCGCTCCGACATCCATAGTGATCAACTTTCTACAATTCAAAACAAAAGAACTGATCATTAAACAAGCCTGGCGAAAGAAGGTGTTTGTCAATGAAAACCGGATCTGGTTTGACCACGATTACCCCCGAAACAGTCCTGCAGAGAAAATCATACAAGATAAAAAACAAACTAAAGGAAAGAGCGGAGAATCTAAATAAATGGTGGCCTATCAGACAAACTCCTCCTACAGAGATCTACGAGACACTCTTTGCTTTGTACATAGAACCCCGAGCACACCGTCTACATAGAACCCCGAACACACCTTGTACATAGAATCCCGAGCACACCTTCTACATAGAACCCCGAGCACACCTTCTACATAGAACCCCGAGCACACCTTGTACATAGAACCCCGAGCACACCTTGTACATAGAACCCCAAGCACACCTTCGACATAGAACCCCGAACACACCTTGTACATAGAACCCCAAGCACACCTTGTACATAGAACCCCGAACACACCTTGTACATAGAACCCCTAGCACACCTTGTACATAGAACCCCTAGCACACCCCCGAACACACCTTGTACATAGAACCCCGAACACACCTTGTACATAGAACCCCTAGCACACCTTCTACATAGAACCCCGAACACACCTTGTACATAGAACCCCGAGCACACCCCCGAACACACCTTGTACATAGAACCCCGAACACACCTTGTACATAGAACCCCGAACACACCTTCTACATAGAACCCCGAACACACCTTGTACATAGAACCCCTAGCACAACTTGTTCATAGAACCCCGAACACACCTTGTACATAGAACCCCGAGCACACCTTGTACATAGAACCCCGAGCACACCTTGTACATAGAACCCCAAGCACACCTTGTACCTTGCACCTTGTTTATGAACAGTCCTGGCGAAAAAGAAGCGATAAGAAGCTGCCAAACTCACAGGCTACGCCCCCTCAGCACAGGCCACTCCCCCTTGCAGCAGGCCACGCCCCCTCGCAGCAGCCACACGTCTGTGATGCGGTGTTTGAACTTTTCAATGCAGTTTATTTCTGTCCTCCAGAGCTTTCAGAAACACATTTCTCTGAACTGTTTCAGTAATAAAAGAGAGTTTTTGTCTGATCGCCATGTTGGTCTGGTTCTAACAGGAGCTGACAGCTGTTGGTGATGCGTTCAGGTGCATCACGTCAACCTGCTCTCTGACATTTTAACGAGCTGCGGCGCACGCAGTAGCGCTGTTACAAACTAAATATGATTAAAATATGACTGATAGTCATGAGCGAACTGGAACACGGCAGAGCAGAAGTTTCAGCAGAGCAGCTCCTACATAGTTCGGCCAGGACGGTTGGAACGGCCCAAACTAATTCCTAAGAAATTACGTCATTTTGTTCGGCAGGAAGCTGCACTGCCAAACCTTCTTCTCATTCTTATGGAGGATGAATTGGCCTTTAGTAACTTAAAGGGCTGTGGTTACTACAGTGAGGCTAACAGACCAGGGCCTCATTTATAAAACCTTGTTTAGGATTCCTACCAAAAATGTTTGAGCGCCCAAAAGCAGAAAATGGCGTGCACCCACAAAAAATTTGGATCACATGCACTTCCCTTTTCTAGATCCAGTCCACCTGGAAGGTGACCGTTCAGGCCCCGCCCTCAACACGCCCACTTTCTACCATAAATGGTCGATGCAAAGTGCCTCGTCAATATTTTTACATCTCAATCAGCCTGTCGATCGCCGGCATTTGACACTAAATCCTGAAAGAAAAGACGAAGAAAAAGAATTTCATGGAGAAAGAAATAGTGATGGAGGAGGTGGAGGTCAGGAGACGATCTCATCTGGTGTCACAGTAGTGGAATCACTAATAAAAGAAAAAAACAGTCATCAGCAGCTCGTCGTCACAGATGGAAATAGTGAGAGAGTGAGAGAGATCAGTGACTGTAGAGGTGGAGGAGAAGAGGCTGATCTGAAGGTGGAGGCCAGAGGAGAGTGACATCATGGAGGAGAGTGACATCATGTGGAGAGTGACATCATGGAGGAGAGTGACATCATGGGGGGGAGTGACATCATGGAAGAGAATGACATCATCGAGATGAGTGACATCATGGAGGAGAGTGACATCATGGAGGAGAGTGACATCATCGAGATGAGTGACATCACGGGGCGAGTGACATCATGGTGGAGAGTGACATCATCGAGATGAGTGACATCATGGAGGAGAGTGACATCATGGGGAGAGTGAGATCATGGAGGAGAGTGACATCATGGGGAGAGTGACATCATGGTTGTCAGAGGAGAGTGACATCATGGAGGAGAGTGACATCATAGTTGTCAAAGGAGAGTGACATCATGGAGGAGAGTGACATCATCGAGATGAGTGACATCATGGGGAGAGTGACATTATGGTTGTCAGAGGAGAGTGACATCATGGAGGAGAGTGACATCATAGTTGTCAAAGGAGAGTGACAATATGGTTGTCAAAGGAGAGTGACATCATGGAGGAGAGTGACATCATGGGGGAGAGTGACATCATGGAGGAGAGTGACATCATGTGGGAGAGTGACATCATAGAGGAGAGTGACATCATCGAGATGAGTGACATCATGGGGAGAGTGACCTCATGGAGGAGAGTGACATGGGGAGAGTGACATCATGGGGGGGAGTGACATCATGGAGGAGAGTGACATCATGGAAGAGAATGACATCATCGAGATGAGTGACATCATGGAGGAGAGTGACATCATGGAGGAGAGTGACATCATCGAGATGAGTGACATCATGGGGAGAGTGACATCATGGGGCGAGTGACATCATGGTGGAGAGTGACATCATCGAGATGAGTGACATCATGGAGGAGAGTGACATCATGGGGAGAGTGACATCATGGAGGAGAGTGACATCATAGTTGTCAAAGGAGAGTGACATCATGAAGGAGAGTGACATCATCGAGATGAGTGACATCATGGGGAGAGTGACATCATAGTTGTCAAAGGAGAGTGACATCATGGAGGAGAGTGACATTATGGTTGTCAAAGGAGAGTGACATCATGGAGGAGAGTGACATCATCGAGATGAGTGACATCATGGGGGAGAGTGACATCATGTGGGAGAGTGACATCATAGAGGAGAGTGACATCATCGAGATGAGTGACATCATGGGGAGAGTGACCTCATGGAGGAGAGTGACATCATGGTTGTCAGAGGAGAGTGACATCATGGAGGAGAGTGACATCATGGTTGTCAGAGGAGAGTGACATCATGGAGGAGAGTGACCTCATGGAGGAGAGTGACATAATCGAGATGAGTGACATCATGGGGAGAGTGACGTCATGGAGGAGAGTGACATCATGGTTGTCAGAGGAGAGTGACGTCATGGAGGAGAGTGACATCATGGAGGAGAGTGACATCATCGAGATGAGTGACATCATGGGGGAGAGTGACATCATGTGGGAGAGTGACATCATCGAGATGAGTGACATCATGGGGAGAGTGACCTCATGGAGGAGAGTGACATCATGGTTGTCAGAGGAGAGTGACATCATGGAGGAGAGTGACATCATGGTTGTCAGAGGAGAGTGACATCATGGAGGAGAGTGACCTCATGGAGGAGAGTGACATAATCGAGATGAGTGACATCATGGGGAGAGTGACGTCATGGAGGAGAGTGACATCATGGTTGTCAGAGGAGAGTGACGTCATGGAGGAGAGTGACATCATGGAGGAGAGTGACATCATGGTGGTCAGAAGAGAGTGACACTTTGGTTGTCAGAGGAGAGTGACATCATGGTTGTCAGAGGAGAGTGACGTCATAGTGGTCAGAGGAGAGTGACATCATGGAGGAGAGTGACATCATGGTTGTCAAAGGAGAGTGACATCATGGAGGAGAGTGACATCATGGTTGTCAGAGTAGAGTGACATCATGGAGGAGAGTGACATCATGGTTGTCAGAGGAGAGTGACATCATGGAGGAGAGTGACATCATGGTGGTCAGAGGAGAGTGACATCATGGAGGAGAGTGACATCATGGTTGTCAGAGGAGAGTGACATCATGGAGGAGAGTGACATCATGGAGGAGAGTGATATCATAGTGGTCAGAGGAGAGTGACATCATGGTGATCAGAGGAGAGTGACATCATGGAGGAGAGTGACATCATGGTGGTCAGAGGAGAGTGACCTCATGGAGGAGAGTGACGCCACCGTGTGTCAGAGTGTCGTAGAGGAAGGAGACATTTAGTTGGAGACACAGCAGACTGATAAAGTTCAGTTTTCTCTGTTTATTTAATGTCTAAATTAAATATTTGAAGAGGGACGGTGAAAAGACTCAGTGGACTTTGTGTTTTATCCTCAGTCACTGGAGGTGGAGGAGGAGGGTGGAGGAGGGTGGAGGAGGTCGTCTGTCTGCAGCAGCAGAGCGTCCACAGCTCATGACCGTACCGCGAGCCGCTTTTATCAGGATTTACAGCCAAAACGTAAAAATATACTAAATATACTGTATCAGGTATGTATAATAATAAAATATCAATAACAAATCTATAAGTTCTTTATTTTACATGGAACCGTTGGTAAATCTTCTCAACTGCAGTTTCTTTTGCATGAGACTCACTTTAGTTGTTACTGTGTACATAGTTTAGTATATTGTTACTGTGTATATACAGTTTAGTATATTGTTACTGTGTACACAGTTTAGTATATTGTTACTGTGTACATAGTTTAGTATATTGTTACTGTGTACACAGTTTAGTATATTGTTACCGTGTATATACAGTTTAGTATATTATTAATGTGTACATAGTTTAGTATATTGTTACTGTGTACACAGTTTAGTATATTGTTACTGTGTACATAGTTTAGTATATTGTTACTGTGTACACAGTTTAGTATATTGTTACCGTGTATATACAGTTTAGTATATTATTACCGTGTACATACAGTTTAGTATATTGTTACCGTGTACATACAGTTTAGTGTATTGTTACCGTGTATATACAGTTTAGTATATTGTTACCGTGTACATACAGTTTAGTATATTGTTACTGTGTATATACAGCTTAGTATATTGTTACCGTGTACATACAGTTTAGTATATTGTTACCGTGTATATACAGTTTAGTATATTATTACTGTGTACATACAGTTTAGTATATTATTACCGTGTACATACAGTTTAGTATATTGTTACTGTGTATACAGTTTAGTATATTATTACTGTGTACATACAGTTTAGTATATTATTACCGTGTACATACAGTTTAGTATATTGTTACCGTGTACATACAGTTTAGTATATTGTTACCGTGTACATACAGTTTAGTATATTGTTACCGTGTACATACAGTTTAGTATATTTGTACCTTATAGCAGTAAATCCTACTAAAAGCAGCTGGAACGTCCTCAGAGTTTTGGGCTCAACACCAGAGTATCACTGCAGCTTTACTCACGACTGTGTATTTATGTGTTTACTGTGAAATGAGAGTGATTGTTACTCACTTTGTCACCATTGATAATCAATCACTTCGATCAGCTCTGGATCATGTGAAGATGAATCTAGGACCGATGAACATGGATCTGCTGATTCAGCAGTAATGTTCCACTAAAGAAACATCTAGAACTCTGCAGCTTGGCTCTTTATGATTACGTCGATCTGAAAGTCTGACTTTTGAAGATATTAAATGTATGAAGTGAATCTGGTTCAATTCTCCACCTCACCATCAGCGCTGCAGGTTCCCGTCTCCAGAATGTCCTGCTCAAGGGTCTAAGTTTGCGTACCGGTACCAACGTTCTCCAGCAAAGTTTATTTTTATAGATCACAAACTTTGTGTGGGAAGTGGCGTACGTATCTTTCAGGACCTGTTTTATGCTTCAGGAACCTTTATAAACGAGGCCCCAGGTGTTGTACTTCCTGTTTGACCCCCAGACTCACTTCTGTCCCGTCTCCAGAGGAATCCCCCACCAGGACCTGAGCGGCGTTCCGCCAGTCGCCCTCCTTCTCATAGATGGTGGCGAGGTGCTGCCTGATGGACGCCACCTGCAGACGGAGGACAGGATTCAGAGGGAGGGAGGGAGGGAGGGAGGGAGGGGGGGGGAGGGGGAGGTTGTGTACCTGCTCCTCGAAGGAGATGACCCGGGGCTGGATCTTCTCCAGGGTGAAGTGGTACACGGCCTTGGCGGTGGCGTCGGGCAGGTTGGGCAGGTGAGTGCAGAAGTCTGTGAGCAGCTGCCTGGAGATCACCAGGCTCACGTTCTCGTTCACCACTTGGGGGGGGGGGGGGGGGGGGGGGGCAGAAGAACGGACCCGGGAATGTAAATAATAGAACCAAGTAGTTTTGTGACATGAATTAATTAAATGCTGACAAACGGATTTTTAAGACATAAAGAAATGCTTGACCCCTGAAATCAGAGGCGTCAAAATCAGATGAAGGTTCAGGAATCAGAAAGTTCCATCTGCAGCGGGTTGGACCGCAGAAACGTAATAACCTTCAAATTCTAAATGTTTCTTTGCTGTGACGCAGAAAACACATGATGGATAATATTTTTTCAGATATATTGGTTCATTATTTATTTACTTATTAGTTTGTTTTGTTTCATTTTTTTTAGATATTTCAAGAAAACCAAACAATTACAGCCCTCCCCAAGCTTTCTCCTTCCTTCCCTCTTCATCCCCCCACCCCCCCACACTCGCACTTTAAACCCCCCCCCCCCCCCACACACACACACACACACACACACACACACACACTTTACCCCCCCCCCCCCCCCACACACACACACACTGTAACCCCCCCGTGCAGAAAAAGAAAGAGAGGCAGAACGTACTTGCTTCCACGAAGGCCTTCAGAGACTCCAGCTGGTCTGCGTCTGTGAACTGAACCGCTTTCTCCAGAATCTGTCGGTACCTGAAATTATTATAGACTTTATCAAGTCACAGGTCATCACAGGTCCTTGCATGTAAACACAGGTCCTTACGTGTTAACACAGGTCATCACAGGTCCTTACAGGAAAACACAGGTCCTTGCATGTAAACACAGGTCCTTGCATGTAAACACAGGTCCTTACGTGTTAACACAGGTCATCACAGGTCCTTACAGGAAAACACAGGTCCTTGCATGTAAACACAGGTCCTTGCATGTAAACACAGGTCATCACAGGTCCTTCCATGTAAACACAGGTCCTTACATGTAAACACAGGTCATCACATGTAAACACAGGTCATCACAGGTCCTTGCATGTAAACACAGGTCCTTACATGTAAACACAGGTCATCACATGTAAACACAGGTCATCACAGGTCCTTCCATGTAAACACAGGTCCTTGCATGTAAACACGGGTCCTTGCATGTAAACACAGGTCATCACAGGTCCTTACATGTAAACACAGGTCATCACAGGTCCTTACATGTAAACACAGGTCCTTACAGGAAAACACAGGTCCTTGCATGTAAACACAGGTCATCACAGGTCCTTGCATGTAAACACAGGTCCTTACATGTAAACACAGGCCCTTGCATGTAAACACAGGTCATCACAGGTCCTTACATGTAAACACAGGTCCTTACAGGAAAACACAGGTCCTTGCATGTAAACACAGGTCATCACAGGTCCTTGCATGTAAACACAGGTCCTTACATGTAAACACAGGTCCTTGCATGTAAACACAGGTCCTTACATGTAAACACAGGTCCTTGCATGTAAACACAGGTCCTTGCATGTAAACACAGGTCATCACAGGTCCTTACATGTAAACACAGGTCCTTGCATGTAAACACAGGTCCTTGCATGTAAACACAGGTCATCACAGGTCCTTGCATGTAAACACAGGTCATCACAGGTCCTTACATGTAAACACAGGTCATCACAGCCACACAAACAACCCCACATGCACCGATTACACCGCTCATCTCATGACAGTGTAAATAAATATGTAACTGTGCTTGATTCTCCACCGACTCAATCATTCCAGAAAAGTTGGGACGCTGAGCTTGTTTTGAATGAGATTGCTGCTACACATTACAGTAAGCCTTAGTATTGCTCAGCTGCTTAGCGGGGGTATTATCCTCCTACAGGAGGTCAGCATTAGTTTGCCTCCTGGAATGTGGTTTATTAGATTCCCAGTTGTACTTAAAGAATTTTAAATTCTGTTCAAGATGAGGAACAGTGAAGCTGTCAAAGCTAACGTGGCTAGGCTAGCGTCAGCCTGGCTGAGGGAGCTGGTCTATCTGTGAGGACAGCGTCCCCCCGCTGGGACACTTTATCAGGACGGACTCGTCGGCAAGCGGCGGTACGTACTTGGCAGCCGAGATCTTTGTGCGATCCGCTGGAGTTCATGAGCTGGGCGAGCTCCTGCCGCACTTCGGTCGCCATTGTTGCCCAGAGTCCCCTCGACACCCGGGCTTTTATACTGAGACTCCGGAGCGGCGGGGAGGGGGCGGGGCCAGGAGCACCTCCACAAATGGCTGAACGCGCTCCGTCTGACGCAGGGTGACGTAGTCTCTTTTTATACACAACTTTATTTACAATGAACATTTACTAAAGGTCCAATAGACGAACGAATTAATAATAAAAGCACATTGTTTTAATAGAGAATTAACGGAATGAAAACAAGATTGCATGGACATTTTAACACAGAACAGTGAGAATTACAAAACTTTATTATTCATATAAAATTGTTTCACAAGCTAAATTCCCTTTTGTCACATGACGTCACAGAGCCAGCGACGAGCTGCACGTCACAAACGTCATCACCCCGCGCCCCTGCCGGTCGGAGTGTGTTTGTGTATGTGTCAGCTCGTGGCCGGTCTTCACTTTTAAATGAGCTTTTTCAGGTGTTTTTAACGGAGCACAGTCACGCGCCTCGGAGGCTGCTTACGTGCGCGTGCACGTGGAGACGGCGTGTTCACTCTTTTCAAAACAAACAGAAACAAAGATGAACGGGAAGAAGAACGGAGTACCGGACAGGTTGTGTGTTTGTGTGTGCGTGTGTGAGTGTTCCGGTACTGTGGCTGAGACCTATGTTGTCATTTTGAAGAGTAGCTATAAATGAGAGTAATCAAATTACTTCCTCCAGGTGGCTGGATTACAAATCTGTGGGGAAACGACTGAACGGGACTCGATTCATCGCCTTCAAAGTGCCTCTGAAACAGGTCTACTGCTGTTTACTTCCTGCTCTCACATACAACAACACGTTTGTTTTTGTTTACTACTACTTCTTCTCCTTCAGGCTCTGACTCGTCAGCTTCCGTCCTCTCACGTCTTCGGTCACTGGGAGCTTCTGGAATCTCTGAACCAACAGAACCAGGAACTGGGTCTGATCATCGACCTCACCAACACCAAACGCTACTACAGTCTGCAGGTAAACAAACAAACTGCGGTCAAGCCAGCCGGTAGTTTCAAAAACGAAGTCACCTGTGCGGCTGTGCGGCTGTCGGCTTTTGTCAATAATCAACTATGCAGTGTACTATTTCCGCCATGTCATTTCAAAATAGAAGCTCATAGCACTCCACCAGGAATACTTGGGAATTTAAAAAGAAAGAATGATTTATTCCAGCTAAAATCTACTTATTAAAGGTTTCTGATTGATGTTTTTAAAATGGGCTGTTCTCCAGGGCTCAACCTTTTTACAGGATGGTTGTATACGGTTGTCAGAATGTTGTGGTAGCTAAAAGGTTATGCGCGCCCTTTTCTGTGACATGCAGTGGTGTTTACCTCGACTATCACTGTGAGGTCGAATAACCCCGGGACAAGTAGGAATTTCTGAGTTGTTCCACGTCAAAATCAGATGCCACATTCCAATTTTCAAAGTTGTTTTATTTTGAAACTATATATCTGAATTCCTTCATACGGACTGAGTGGTATCCTAGGATGGTGTACTATCACTGTGATGTGGAATGACCCCAGGACAATTAGGAGTTTTGGGGTTATTCCACCTTGAAATAATTGAATTGTCCTATTGAATTTTCAAAGTTGTTTTAGTGAGTTAGTGAGTTAATCCTACTTGAAATAAGAGTGTTTGGTTACATTCTAATTTCCAAATAGATTTTATTTTGAAATGCAACATTATACATGTTGCATTTACTGTAAAAATATAAGTTTGACTTAATATTTTGAAAACAATAGTTTGATTCCATCGATACACTATTTGAATAATTGATTAATAAGTAGTTTTTAGCTTGAAAAAATCTGTCTTTAAAAGAGTTCTCAAGGATTCATTTCGATGTGATATGAGCTTTTTATTAGCTTTTATATCAGTTGGCGGGAAATAGTCCGCTGCATTCTTGATCATCGACGGCAACCGACAGCCGCACATCCGGCTCACTTGACTTCGTTTTTGAAACTGCGGGCTGACTTGACCGCAGTACAAACAAGGTGTAGGTAAACAGGTAAACAACTCGACTACAGAGGCCCGAACTAGGTCGCTGGATTTTCTCTTATGGAGATAACGTCAAGATTAACTCTGGTTTTCTCTTATCGAGATGACTTCAGGATTAACTCTGGTTTTCTCTAATCCAGGTAATTTCAGGATTAACTCTGGTTTTCTGTACTACGACGCTGGTTCACTTCTCACCAGGATAAATCACCATGGTAACTGACTCTGAATGTCTGACCTGCTCCAGAGCAGGATATGTTCTGGGTAAGATCACAGTGAGTGTAAAGCTCCGCCTCCTGACCAATCAGAGCTCTTGGAAAATGCCCCGCCCATTCTTAAACGATGGTGATTGGTGGACGGGTTCAGCGCTGAGCTGCAGCAGAGAGGAGAAATTAATTTAGAGCTTTTTGACAGAATAAAATAAATCCTGGTCTCTGAGGCTCTGAAGGAGGTTCTGGTTCTTGACTTGTTCCAGGTCTGTTTATCTCCACGAGGGTTAATCTGGAAGATGAGGTTCATGATCACACCTGACAGAACTGCAGAAACATGAATTTATGGACACAGAACTTCTCCTGTCGTCACGGTGATGAATTAATATTCCAACATAAAACAGAGAAACAGCCTCAAAACAACTGGATGGAGAATCTAAAGGAAAAGATCAGTGAGGAAGTTCAGCCCAACACGTTCTGCTGGAATAAAGTGAAACTGATTGATCAGCGGACGGGCTGTCCGTTTATATCGCTGATAAATTAATCTGCTCTAATCTCACCAGGTCAGCATTAACAAGTCAGGAAGGTTCTGGTTCTGGCTGCAGCAGCAGTGTTGCTTTGAGCTGCTGGATGAGTTTGAATTCTTCATAATCTCAGAGATTAACTGCTCCTTCAGTAATCTGTAAACTGCTCTGCAGTTTCTCCTGTGTGTGATTGGGCAGATGCTGCAAGCTCCGCCCTTTTTTTGTGAACGTGCACAGGTAGGTCTGGGTTGAACCAGAGACTTGATAACCTGCTTCATGGTAACGGTGATCAGGATCCAGTGTCTGGATCAGTTAACCAGGAAACTGACAAATCCTGGAAATGTTGATCAGAGAGTAGTACTCAGGTACTCAGGTACTCAGGTACTCTGGTACTCTGGTAAATGTCTCAGAAGATTTGTTTGTTTGCTGTGCAGGACGTTCCACAGTCACTGCTGGTGGTGAAGATCGTCACGGAAGGTCATCATGTTCCCAACGACAACGTCATCCTCAGCTTCAAACGCGCCGTACGCAAGTTTCTTCAGGACAATAACGATAACGGTAAGACGTCTTCACAGGAAGTGACCGTGTTGAGTCCAGACAGGAAGGGACCGTGTTGAGTCCAGACAGGAAGTGTCCGTGTTGAGTCCAGACAGGAAGTGTCCGTGTTGAGTCCAGACAGGAAGTGACCGTGTTGAGTCCAGACAGGAAGTGACCGTGTTGGGTCCAGACAGGAAGTGTCCGTGTTGAGTCCAGACAGGAAGTGTCCGTGTTGAGTCCAGACAGGAAGGGACCGTGTTGAGTCCAGACAGGAAGTGACCGTGTTGAGTCCAGACAGTTTCATATAAAGGATTTATTAAAGTTGTTGAAGACAGTCAAGACTCTAGTTGTGTGATTTGTCTTCCAGACCGACTGATCGGAGTCCACTGCACACACGGTCTGAACCGCACTGGCTACCTGATCTGCAGGTACGTAGAGGGGCGCCCCCTGCCGGGTCAGCTGGGCAGGGTCTAACAGATGTCTGGTCCTGCAGGTACCTGGTCGACGTGGACGGGATGGATCCAGAGGAGGCGGTACAGCGTGAGTTACTCTGATTACTTTTTGTTCTGTGATTAGTTTCTGCTCATGCTCGATGTCCTGAATCAAATATTCACTTCAAACAACCCAACATGAACAAGAAACAGATCAGGAGGGTTTGTTAGTTACTCTGAGTAATCATTTGAATCTGAATTGTTCTTCAGAATTTAATTTCATGACTTTTATTTTACGTGTTCAGGATGTTTCTCTGGGTGTTGATTGGCTCCTCATTGTTGGATCTTGGTTCTGCTTTGATGGTTGAATCTGTTTTATGATTGGTGGATATTTGGTAATTGAAGCAGCTGTAACATCGGTGTTTCACCTTCAGTGTTTAACTCGAGCCGTGGACACAACATGGAGAGGCAGAACTACGTGACGGACCTGTGTGCGGGTCCAAGGAGGAGGTGAGTACCGGTTCAGATACCAGTTCAGGTTCTTCCACTTTCTGACGGACTCTGATTTCTCCTGAGCAGTAATGAGAAAATGGACGAACCGGGGCAGGAACCTCAGAGAGGAGAAGCTTGTCAACCACCCGTAGAGACCTGGCCCCAGAGAGACCAGGGAGGACCGCCCCCTCACAGCTGGAACCACAGGTACCAGAACCCTGAGGTGGAACCTTCCATCAGGTCTGATTCAATCTACTGAGCTGACTCAAGGAATCCTCTGAACTTTCTCCCGCAGATCGTTTTCTCCTCGCAGACCGACTCATCGCCGTCACCATGACGACCACTACGACTCCCCCTCACGCCCCCCGCCTCCTTTCTGCCCCGCCGCACACCCACGGACCCCTCCTCACCCAGAATGGAAGAGATACCCCACACAGGAAGAGGGCAGGTACAGATACCCCCCCCAGGAAGACGGAAGGTACAGACCCCCCACACGAGAAGAGGGCAGGTACAGATACCTCCCCCAGGAAGAGGGCAGGTACAGACCCCCCCCACGAGAAGAGGGCAGATACAGACACCTCCCCCAGGAAGACGGCAGGCACAGACCCCCCCCACGAGTAGAAAGCAGGTACAGATACCCCCAACGAGAAGAGGGCAGGTACAGACCCCCTTGTCCTGAGCCGGGGTGGAGTTCGGCGTGTCGCATGCAGCAGCACAGAAGAGGAGCTTCCCCTCCTCGTCCTCCTCGTCCTCCTCCCCCCTCTCTCCCTCGTTACACCCCCCGCTGGGCGACTGACGATGATGGAGGGGAGGGGAACTAGGCCACACCCCCCTTCTGGGTGACTGGCTGTGATAGAGGGGAACTAGGCCACGCCCCCTGCTGCGTGACTGGCTGTGATGGAGGGGAAGGGAACTAGGCCACGCCTCTCGGGACCCACAGCAGCTGCTATCCCCAGGTTGTCCACACCTGGACCACCGGACTCGGAATCTGCCAGTGACTAAGACTCGACCTCGGACTTTAAAAAAGTGGTGGTTTTGGACTTTCTTTCCTGCAGCAAACCAAACCCTCCAGTCCAAACCCCTGAGACCCAACCTTCAAGCTCGAAATCCCGGAATCTGCAGCTCCAAGTCCCAAAGTTCAAGTGGGAACCCTCAAATCTGAATCCCGGAGTCCAAAACCTGGAGTCTGAACCACAGAGTCAGAATTTGGACTCTGAGGTCTGAAGCGTCTTTGGTTCAGATTCTAAATCCAGAGTCTGGGTCTGTCTTAGTCAGAATGAAGTTTTAGATCTCAGGAACAGTTTTTACTTTTTCAGTTGCTGTTCTGTTTTTTTCTAAATCTGTTTGGGTCTTTATTAGTTTTTTTAACGGAGCTAAAAACGTGTGTCACTTTTTTAATCCGACTTGATTGAGACATCTGAACTGCTGAGAACCAATAAAATGTCTGAAACGTCTGTGACATTTTCTTGACATTCCAATTTTAAAGTAAAATCGACTTAAAAATTTCTACTCATCAGGTATCGTCATGGAAATACTCGACATAACTATATTGCTGAATAGCACGCAGTGTTTTGTGCCGTCAACTGCTTTGGTTTTCTCTGCGTTCGCTTTTGTCTTTCAGAGTCTCGTCCAACACCGATGACCAACTTCAGTCATTCATTCACTCTGAGGAACATGAATGGTTCAGACGTGTTTTTTTATTTTCTTCTTTTTAGGCAAGTAGGTTTTTACTACATACGTACCTCTGGTGTGTTTTGTTCCGAGAGAAACATCAAATGACGTTTCCAACTAAGACGGAGAAACGCTGTCGAAACACGAAGACGGATCTGCTGACTGTTCTTCTGTCTTCATTAGAAACATCGTCAGGCTAGCAGGTCTGTACTTTGTACCTCTGGCGAGTTATAACGGAATACTTCTGTCATAAGCGTCATCAAACATTTCGAAGCTTGTCAAAGATACGTCGTGAGAAACTTCCTGCTTGAAAAAAGAAAGAAATACTTCTGAACAAACTAAAGACATAATGAAAGTCAGATAACGACAGAAGACAGACACTTTGACGTTTCTGTCTTTGTGTTCGATGTGTTTCTATGATGTTCCAGAAGTTATCCTCATTGAAGAGGTGAAGAAGTAAAACGCTTCGCTGGAGGATCAGAACCCCAGGACTGGGGTGGGTCGGCCAAGGTCCTAGCGACGGGGGGCCCTCCCTCCCTCAGAACCCTCCCTGCCTTACCTCACCTTACTTCACTCTACAATAGGGAACAGTGGGGCGGTGCCTAGGGTGGGGGGTCCAGGCTGCCTAAATGCGGTCTGGTTCCTCCCCCAACTTTGCACCACCCACAATTTTAACCACACCTAGTCACGCAGGGTCTTGAGGGGGTAAGCCGCTTTCAGGGTTCTGCCGCTTGGCAGAACCCTGAACCCTGAACCCTGAACCCCGGGTGGATGTGTCTATCTAGATCGGGGGGGAGGATCATAGGGCGGGAATGTGGGTGGTGGGATACGAGGCTCCTGAGGGTGGGGGGTTGACTGTCCTCCGACTGGGCCCGGCCGAGCCTTCACTCTTCCTGGTCTGGGGGGGGTGTCTGGTCCGGGGGGCTGTGGCCTTCTCTGCCCTGCCTGGTTGGGAGGGAGGGCTCCTGGGGGTGCGCCGGGCTTCGCCGCTGGGATTGGGGGGGGCTCCCGGCCCGCAGTCTCGGCTGACCGGCTTGGGTTGGGGTCTGGGGCCCTGTACCTTTTATCCTTCTCTTGTGGGCTCCTGGGGGGGGGGCTCTATGCATTCTCCATCTGGTGCTTTCTTGGCTGGGGCGTGGCTCTCTGGGGTGGTTCGCTGGGCCCCCCCCCCCCCCCCCCCGGGTCTGGGGGGCTGCCAGCCGCCGGGGTGGGGGTATCTGAGCCCGATGGCCTCGGGCCCGGGGTGTCGCTACAGCTACCCACACACACACACACACACACACACACACACACACACACACACACACACACACACACACACACACACACACACACACACACACACACACACACACACACACACACACACACACACACACACACACACATTTCCACTCCTCATGAGATGAGTTGCTGAAGTTTCTTGTTTTCTACCATCATTCGTTCAACTATCAAAATCATGTTCCTCTTTTGTTGTTGCTTCTTTGTTAATTCATGTTCCTGCTTCATGTTCCTGTCTAGATAGAGCTGCTCAGGCTGGTTAATCTAGAAAATCATCTTACTGTCTAGATAGAGCTGGTCAGGCTGGTTAATCTAGGAAATCATGTTACTGTCTAGATAGAGCTGCTCAGGCTGGTTAATCTAGGAAATCATGTTACTGTCTAGATAGAGCTGCTCAGGCTGGTTTAATCTAATAACAGTTGGAAAGTATTTGGACCAGTGTGATAACTGTAAATAATATATGTAGCACAACAAGGATATTGTATGTGATCCCCCCCATCTCTCTTCTCTTGTCTTCTCTTGTCTTCTCTTGTCTTGTCTTGTCTTGTCTTGTCCTCTCTCTCGCTCTCTCTGAGCGTTCCTCCCCCCGGTCGTGTCCAGCAGCCATACCAACTCCTAATAAAGCAGCAACAGGAGGAGACTCCAGGTCTCTTCCTGTTCAAGAGCAGAAACTGAACCAGAAGGTTCTAGATCACATCATATTGTTTGTCAAGCTGCCGAACAGGACAAGGAGAAAAACCCAAAACGGCAGTGTCTTGTTTGGGTTTCTCTCCAAGACTGGCTCTAGTGGTAAGCTGCAGTGTACCACTGCGGCCACCGGGGGGCACTGTAGACCTGCAAGAGCTCATCACTGGTACCTTCTCCATTGACATAATAAAGAGACGCCGCGTTGAGCGGTGGCTCCGCCATCTAGGTCCGGTCGTCCGCTCCGCTCAGTCTAATCTGCAATGAAGTGTCAGCAAACATCAGACATGCAGTTCTGGTACAGGACACGTGGTTTGGTGGATTTTAATGTTCATAGTGGACTCAACAATAATACAATGTTCTGATTTGTGATCTATGATAGGTCATTTATAAAACACACACACACACACACACACACACACACACACACACACACACACACACACACACACACACACACACACACACACACACACACACACACACACACACACACAAATATATGAAGCAGAAGCAGATTGTGCACTACTCAGCCATTTCTGAAAACGGTTCCAAAACGAAAATGCTCTGACTGAGACCCGGCCGGCACCACAACGCCGTTTCACATGGTGCACAGCTTCAGGAGCCTGAAAACGGTCTTTTTTGAAGGACACATACTGGATTTTCTCATTTCTATGTTTTTTCATGCTCCATGTCTTCTGTTTTGTTTCTGCTGTATTTCTGTGGCAGCGTTACAGCGCCACCTATAGGCCTACGTCGTGTTGAGACATTTTCATGGTGTCGTGGACGCAGGAGACCAAACTTTAAGAGATGCAGGAGACAAAAATGTTGAGGCTACAGGACTGTCAACCATCTAAACAACTAGTCTAATAAAGCAGCAGCAAAAGAGCAAAGATAGAAGATTCACAGTGTGTGTGTGTGTGTGTGTGTGTGTGTGTGTGTGTGTGTGTGTGTGTGTGTGTGTGTGTGTGTGTGTGTGTGTGTGTGTGTGTGTGTGTGTGTGTGTGTGTGTGTGTGTGTGTGTGTGTGTGTGTGTGTGTGTGTGTGTGTGAGCAGTTTGAACATCGTTAATTTAATTATGTGTGTGTGTGTTGTGCGGTTGTGAATACATTGTGACAGCTCATGAATAATTCCAGCTCTGTGCAGGATGCGTGTGTTTATCTACCCTTTAGAAACACACACACACACACACACACACACACACACACACACACACACACACACACACACACACACACACACACACACACACACACACACACACACACACGGTAATGCCACAGATAATGAAGAGTGATAGTGAATTACAAAATGGATGAGATGGTCGCAGTTTGAGTCTTATTAAAAGCTCCTCTCTCTCTCTCTCTCTCTCTCTCTCTCTCTCTCTCTCTCTCTCTCTCTCTCTCTCTCTCTCACACACACACACACATCTTAATGACTTCTTCTGGAGGTTTCATCTCCAAACAAACCAGTCCGACCTCACAGAGCAAATGTCACCAAAACTACAAGTAACTTTACTTGGTTACTTAGTTTCTCTATACTCCTGTTATAAAACATGATGATTGTGATCAGTGCGCTCCACAGTGTGATGTAGAAGATCTTAGAGGACATATAACTAATCACTATTCAATTATGCAGAGAAGCCCTATTGTGTGATGCTGCCTCTGCCATGCTTTACTGTAGTTCATCTGGAGCTTCCAAACAGAAGCTAAAGAGAAAGCAGTTCCACACACACACACACACACACACACACACACACACACACACACACACACACACACACACACACACACACACACACTGACAGGGTGACAGAGGACCAGTCACAGCAGTGCGGGCAGACAGAGACGCCACATACCTGCCAGCGCTCATCAGCCTCAGACTCGTCGGTTCCCATCGCTGTCAGCCAGAGAGGAGAGAAGCTCGCTGCTCCGCTCAGCTCGTCTGCTCGCTCGCTGCTCGTCGTGTCTGTGAACATCACCCTCCCACGAACGCTCCATTTTCCTCTCGGAGCTTCAGGAACCTAAAGGCCTCCTGTTAGACACACAGAAGAAGAGCTAACTGCTGCTGCTCAGCTAAACTTACAGCTAACTCAACATTCCTGGTGCTGCTCTGCTAAACCTACGAATGGAGCCGCTGTCTAAATGTCCTGAATGTTACTACATCTCACTTTGTGGGATGAATGAAAACTTTGTCACTCTGTTCAAATTTTCTAATGATTACCTTGATCTGCTGCTGCTCTGCTAAACCTGCTAATGTTCTTCTAAACCTGCTGGCAGCACTAAAATTGATGCTGCTCTGCTTGACCTGAAAATACAAGGATGCTTAATGTGCTAATACTAATTTGTAAATTACAATGCTCTGCTAAACCTGCTGCTGCTCTGCTAAACCTGTAAACGGTCACGTGATTCTACTGGCACTGTGCTAAATCTGCTGCTAATTTACTACTCCTGCTGGTGTGCTAAACCTGCTGCTGCTCTGCTAAACCTGCTGCTGCTCTACTAAACCTGCTGCTGCTCTGCTAAACCTGCTGCTGCTATACTAAACCTGCTGCTCTGCTAAACCTGTTGCTGCTCTGCTAAACCTGCTCTCCATGCTGTGATAAAAGGCATCAGATTAGAGATGCAGACTGCAGGAAAGCTTCAGGCCTGTGTGTGTGAGTGTGTGTGTGTGTGTGTGTGTGTGTGTGTGTGTGTGTGTGTGTGTGTGTGTGTGTGTGTGTGTGTGTGTGTGTGTGTGTGTGTGTGTGTGTGTGTGTGTGTGTGTGTGTGTGTGTGTGTGTGTGTGTGTGTGTGTGTGTGTGTGTGGTTTGAAGTGTCAGAGTCAGCAGGACGATTGCTGAGCCGCTCAGCTCCGGTCACAGTGAATATTTCATGAAGGAGGACACACACACACACACACACACACACACACACACACACACACACACACACACACACACACACACACACACACACACACACACACACACACACACACACACACACACACTTCGCTGTGCCATCACACATCGACTTCGTTTTCCAGCTGAAAGTGTTTGCCACAAAATGAAGTCCAGTTGTCTCCACATGGTTCTCACTGAGGTTGTCCCCACATGGTCCTCACCGGGGCCTGGAGACTATAGGGCTTTTCCACCAAAAACAACCAGGTGCTCGTTCAGTTCTTAAATGAGCACCGCCAAAGAACCAGTAGTTTTTCCGTTGTCATGGAGCCAGTGAGAGCCGCGTCTTTGTGTCACTCCAAAACGTGGTACGTCAGGGATTTCACCAATGTAACGCTGACAGCGCTCATACAGGGATAAGATATGGGGCGATGCAGCCTCATGCAGACCTCAGCCTGCGGTCAGAACGCCAGACAAGACCTGGGAGTGACGTTAGTTACAATCATGTTATGGTGAAAAGCCTGAAAAAAACCCACAATGGAAATCTGCTTCTAGATTCTAGAACGTAGCTGCCTGACCGCAGGAGCTCTGCACCTCGAGAGCCACGGCACCGCGATCATGGATTAAACTATCTTGTTTACTTGAGGGAACGACGTATCATATTGTTCCCACGTGTTTCTATTATTTTTCTCTATAATCACTCTAGGGCTCCGTGTTCGATGTAGATTTCAGAAAGCCGGTTCAGAATCTCTTTCGCCTTGTAGGTAGCGATAACTCCGCCCCCAGCTGATGACGCGTCTGCCCCGCTCTGGCCCCGCTCTGGCCCCGCTCTGGCCCCGCTCTGGCCCCGCTCTGGCCCCACTCTGGCCCCGCTCTGGCCAAGCAATGATGTGGGGCCAGTCTAGCACCCGTTTAGCCCCTGATAGGCCGGGGCTTTGGAGGTGGAAAGACCAATATCTGATGCAAAATCTGGCCCTGGACCAGAACTAGTACCCGGTTCTTTCTGGTAGAAAAGCCCCGTGTGTGTGTGTGTGTGTGTGTGTGTGTGTGTGTCCTCTGTATTTTCCACAGCAGCTCTGCTGGCCCCGCCCACTTCCAGACAGCAATTGGAGTCAATCCCCTATTGGTCGTCTCTTCGTCTCCCTGGAGGCAAAAAGTGCAGCCTCCACCTTCCTCCGCCTTCCTCCGGAGGGGTGGAGGAAAGAGGACTCGGCCTGACAGCAGCTGCGTTGGTGTTGTGGTGATTATTGTCACATTGTCTATCTATCAACACTGTCTTTGTTTTGTTTTGGCCTAAGACCTTTTTACCTGAAAATCCGGCCTCTTCCTGTTAATGACTCCGGGTTTGAATTCGTGCCTAAAATGTTTTTAGGACAAAGTTTGCGTTCCTCACTTCCTTTACGTTTAGTGTTGCATCCTTGTCCCGACACTGGGCTGTAACATACAGGACTGTCTCAGAAAATTAGAATATTGTGTTAAAGTCCTTTATTTTCTGTAATGCAACTAAAAACATGAAAATGTCATACATTCTGGATTCATTACACATCAACTGAAATATTGCAAGCCTTTTGTCGTTTTAATATTGCTGATTATGGCATACAGCTTAAGAAAACTCAAATATCCTATCTCAAAATATTAGAATATCATGAAAAAGTATACTAGCAGGCTATTTAACTAATCACTTGAATCGTCTAATTAACTCGAAACACCAGCAAGGGTTTCCCTGAGCCTTTAAAAACACTCAGCTTGGTTCAGTAAACTAAATCACAAGTATGGGGACGACTGCTGAGCTGACTGCTGTCCAGAGGACCATCATTCACACCCTCCATCAGGAGGGTAAGACACAAAAAGAAATGTCTAAAAGAGCAGGCTGTTCACAGAGTGCAGTTTCAAAGCACATTCACAAAAAGTCTGTTGGAAGGAGGAAATGTGGCAGGAAACGCTGCACAACCAAGAGAGAGGACCGCAGCCTGAACAGCATTGTGAAGAAGAGCCGCTTCCAGAATTTGGGGGAGCTTCAAAGACAGTGGACTGAAGCTGGAGTCCAGGTATCAAAAGCCACCGTTCACAGACGTGTCCGGGAAATGGGCGACAATAGCCGTATTCCCATGGTCAAGCCACTCCTGAACTCAAGACAACGGAAGAAGCGTCTGACTTGGGCTATGGAAAAGAAGCACTGGACAGTTGCAGAGTGGTCCAGAGTCCTGTTTTCAGACGTCAAGGCGCTAGAGTCTGGAGGAAGGCTGGAGAGGAGCACAATCCAAGTTGCTTGAAATCCAGTGTGAAGTTCCCACAGTCAGCAATGGTTTGGGGAACCATGTCAGCTGCTGGTGCTGGTCCACTGTGTTTCATCAAGTCCAGAGTCAATGCAGCTGTGTACCAAGAGATGTTAGAGCACTACATGCTTCCATCTGTTGAAAAGCTCTATGGAGATGATGATTTCATTTTCCAGCATGATCTGGCACCTGCCCACAGTGCCAAAACCACCAGTAACTGGTGTACTGACCATGGCATTACTGTCCTCGATTGGCCTGCCAACTCCCCTGACCTGAACCCCAGAGAGAATTTGTGGGGTATTGTGAAGAAGAAGCTGAAAGACACCAGACCCAATAATGCAAATGAGCTAAAGGCCGCTATTGAAGCATCCTGGGCCTCCATAACACCTCAGCAATGCCACAGGCTGATTGCTTCCATGCCACGCCGCATTGATGCAGTAATCCATGCAAAAGGGTTCCCAACCAAGTACTGAGTGCATTAATTGACATTTTCAAATGTTTGATTTTGTTTTGCTGTTATAAATCTTTTTTTTTTACTTGGTCTGAGGAAATATTCTAATTTTTTGAGATAGGATATTTGAGTTTTCTTAAGCTGTATGCCATAATCAGCAATATTAAAATAATAAAAGGCTTGCAATATTTCAGTTGATGTGTAATGAATCCAGAATGTATGACATTTTTTTTTTTTTAATTGCATTACAGAAAATAAAGACCTTTATCACAATATTCTAATTTTCTGAGACAGTCCTGTACATTGGGGCCTCCTCCGGTTTCTATTTCTCTACCTTGGTAAGTGATTTTGGTAAGTTTGGTTGAAATGTGTTTGCAGGGTATGTTGTTGGGAGGAAGGTACCTCAGATCAGTGAGGTTGATTTGTATTTCAATGCTTCTGAGCGCATTGCAGCAACTTTGAGACGACCCAAAGACGTTTGGAGTCTTTTACTTCAGTGTAAGTTGGTGGGAAAAGCTCAAGAGGTCTGTGCAACTTTATCACCTGGGCAAAGTTCTGATTATGATGTAGTTAAAGCCACGGCGTGAAGAGCGAATGAGCTCATTCCTGAGGCCGATGTGAGGAGTCTATGAACCAAACTTAGGTCCAGTTTGAGAGAGAGAAATCTCATGGAGCCGCTGAAAATAAAAGAAATCTTCTGTTCGACGAGTGGTGCGCCGGCAGTTAAGTGCCAGACTTTGCTCCGTGGATTAGTTTTGTTGGAAGAGTTGAAGACGTGTCCTCCAGAGAAAATCCTCGTTCCTTTAAATGAAGGAATAGTGGACTCCTTGTGAAAAGCAGCGGTGTGGCGCAGATGAGTTCCCTTAACGCATCGTGTTGCTATTGCACCAGTAAAGCACGAGCACACTCCGGCTGTCGGTACCGGCAAGCCTGTTAAAATGGCACCACAAAGTCCACCGCGCTCTGATTCTGACCGGGAATGTTTTTACTGCCATTTGATTGTGTCTTGGTCCTGATCTCCAGCGTTCCTGGAGCTCCTTCAGAGCACATGACAGCCTGAACGACTGGGTTCTGTGCGGCGGACTTCCACTCAGTCTCCAGTCGACACTGACCAAGCAGATAGCGATGCTGACGAGAGAAACCCACCTTTTACTTTGAAAGGTTTTGTCTCTCTGACGGGGAAGGAGGAGGATCAGGTGCCAATTACGGTTTTGCGTGATGCCGGAGCGACGCGAGCGCGACTGTCGCAAACACTGTCGCCGTGAAAATCAGCGTTTTTGCGAGGAACTCTCCTCGCCGTGTTTTTGCGATCGCCGCCTGTTCCTGGCTTAGTGCAAATTTGGTTGCGCACTAAGTTGCCTGTACGAGGGGTTGCCATGATCCTCGGCAATCATCTGTAAGGGGGAACGTTTGTCCACGTCCTGAAGCGGTGGAAACCCCTGTTACCTAGTCATGTGTTTGTGCTCCAGCTGCTGTCAACCCGACTGCTCTGTTCCCCGCTGGTGCTGCAACACCAGCACCGTCAGGTCAGAGTGGTGAGGGGCTGGACTGGACTGATGGATTTCTGTGTTCAGGAAGTGTTCAGGAAAGTGTTCAGGAAGCGTTCAGGAAGTGTTCAGGAAAGTGTTCAGGAAAGTGTTCAGGAAGTGTTCAGGAAGTGTTCAGGAAAGTGTTCAGGAAGTGTTCAGGAAGCGTACAGGAAGTGTACAGGAAGTGTTCAGGAAGTGTTCAGGAAAGTGTTCAGGAAGTGTTCAGGAAGCGTACAGGAAGCATTCAGAAAGTGTACAGAAAGTGTTCAGGAAGTGTTCAGGAAGTGTACAGGAAGTGTTCAGGAAGTGTTCAGGAAGCGTACAGGAAGTGTACAGGAAGTGTTCAGGAAGCGTACAGGAAGCATTCAGAAAGTGTACAGAAAGTGTTCAGGAAGTGTTCAGGAAGTGTTCAGGAAGTGTTCAGGAAGTGTTCAGGAAGTGTACAGGAAGTGTTCAGGAAGTGTTCAGGAAGCGTACAGGAAGCATTCAGAAAGTGTACAGAAAGTGTTCAGGAAGTGTTCAGGAAGTGTTCAGGAAGTGTACAGGAAGTGTTCAGGAAGTGTTCAGTGCACTGAGTCATTAAAGTTATTTTATTAGCGATACTCATACATGTGTTTAGATAAAGAGCAGTTTTACTTTGAAAAGGTCACGATGAACTTTAGTTTCCACAGTAAAACTTTTTGAAAGGTTTGAAACTGAATCAATGAAACTTGTAGATTGTCTTTGACCTGCTCTGGGACCTCCAGGTGAAGATGTTGGTTTAATCTCAGTCTGTGTGTGAGACGAACGGTGCTGCAGCTCGTGTCGTCGTACTTTTGTGTTGTTTTGATGTCGTGTGTTTGTGTGTATTTGTGTTTGTGTGTGTTTGTGTGTGTTTGTGTGTCCTTTTGTGAGCAGGAAAGACGGAGGAGGTGAGATGAGCTGCTGTCAGCAGGAGCTTAGATCTGTGTGTGTGTGTGTGTGTGTGTGTGTGTGTGTGTGTGTGTGTGTGTGTGTGTGTGTGTGTGTGTGTGTGTGTGTGTGTGTGTGTGTTTCCTCCCTCCTCTATGAGCTCGTGCCAAAATAAGCTCATTACCATCACAGGAGCCAAAGCTGGAATTCAGAAATTCATTAGCTCAACAATTTGCATTCACTCCCTCTGCAACTCTGTGTGTGTGTGTGTGTGTGTGTGTGTGTGTGTGCGTGCGTGCGTGCGTGCGTGCGTGCGTGCGTGCGTGCGTGCGTGCGTGTGTGTGTGTGTGTGTGTGTGGTGTTTGCAGGCCCTTTATCCTCCTCCCTGTGTCTCAGACATGATTGGTCTGTACATTTGTATGTGCATTTCTGTGAGTCGTGTGTATTGTGTGTGTGTGTGTGTGTGTGTGTGTGTGTGTGTGTGTGTGTGTGTGTGTGTGTGTGTGTGTGTGTGTGTGTGTGTGTGTGTGTGTGTGTGTGTGTGTCGGAGTGGTTTTGGTTGTGTGTCTATTTTATAAATAGTTCTTTACATCCATTTCTCATTACCTTTGTATGAGTTTCCTTTTAAAAGCAAATTTGTAAAAATTAAAATGAGGAAAAAAAGAACTGTTTAAAGGTAAAAAAAAAGTGCTCTCTCTCTCTCTCTCTCTCTCTCTCTCTCTCTCTCTCTCTCCTCGCTGTGTCTCTCTCTTGCTCTGTCTCTCTCTCTCTCTCTCTTGCTCTCTGTCTCTCGCTCTCTCTCTCTCTCTCTCTCTTGCTCTGTCTCTCTCTCTCTCTTGCTCTCTGTCTCTCGCTCTGTCTCTCTCTCTTGCTCTGTCTGTCTCTCTCTCTCTCTCTCTTGCTCTCTGTCTCTCGCTCTGTCTCTCTCTCTCTCTCTCTCTCTCTCTCTCTCTCTCTCTCTCTCTCTCGCTCTGTCTCTCTCTCTCTCTCTTGCTCTCTGTCTCTCGCTCTGTCTCTCTCTCTCTCTCTCTCTTGCTCTCTGTCTCTCGCTCTGTCTCTCTCTCTCTCTCTCTTGCTCTCTGTCTCTCGCTCTGTCTCTCTCTCTCTTGCTCTGTCTCTCTCTCTCTCTCTCTTGCTCTCTGTCTCTCTCTTGCTCTCTGTCTCTCGCTCTCTCTCTCTCTCTCTCTCTCTCTCTTGCTCTGTCTCTCTCTCTCTCTCTTGCTCTCTGTCTCTCGCTCTGTCTCTCTCTCTCTCTCTCTCTTGCTCTGTCTCTCTCTCTCTCTTGCTCTCTGTCTCTCGCTCTGTCTCTCTCTCTCTCTCTCTCTCTCTCTCTTGCTCTGTCTCTCTCTCTCTCTTGCTCTCTATCTCTCGCTCTGTCTCTCTCTCTCTCCCTCTCTTGCTCTCTGTCTCTCGCTCTGTCTCTCTCTCTCTCTCTCTCTCTCTCTCTTGCTCTCTGTCTCTCGCTCTGTCTCTCTCTCTCTCTCTCTCTCTCTTGCTCTCTGTCTCTCTCTCTCTCTCTCTCTTGCTCTCTGTCTCTCGCTCTGTCTCTCTCTCTCTCTCTCTCTTGCTCTCTGTCTCTCTCTCTCTCTCTTGCTCTCTGTCTCTCGTTCTGTCTCTCTCTCTCTTTCGCTCTCTCTGATGGGAGCCATCTGAGACCTGTTACCATGGCAACCATTTTAGGCGCAAACTAGAAACTTTAATTTTTTGTAATGTTTTTGGAAACACCTCCCAAGGTGGAACTTTTCCGAAAACACTCAGTTTGTTGACTTTTCAACTGTACTCTTATTCCTTTTTTTTTTAAAGTAGTCAGGACATTTCATACTCCCAGAAGAAGCTGGGAACGCAGAGGCCACGCCCCCATCGCGGGCCACACCCCTTACACAAAGGTCACGCCCCCTCACGGAAGACGCACGTCTGAAGTGGCGTTATTTTCAACTGTGCAGTCGCTTCAAATGTTTTCTGAAATACATTTCACTGAACTGCTTGAGTAATAAAAGAGATAAAAGTTTGTGTCCGAGCCGCCATGTTGGTCCGGATTAACAGTTTTAATGGTTTAACGGTTTTAATGGTTTAATGGTTTTAATGGTTTAATGGTTTTAATGGTTTAACGGTTTTAATGGTTTTAATGGTTTAACGGTTTTAATGGTTTAACGGTTTTAATGGTTTTAATGGTTTAACGGTTTTAATGGTTTTAATGGTTTAACGGTTTTCACGACAGAGCTGACAGCACTAAGTGATGTGTTCATGGGCATCACGTAAAAGTTATGCAACATGCTAACAATCTTTGGGGCTCATACAGTAGCGAAGCTACATGCTACATGCTAACAAGCTTCAGGGCTAACACAGTAGTGAGGCTACATACTACATGCTAACAAGCTTCAGGGCTCACACATTAGCGAAGCTACATGCTACATGCAAACAAGCTTCAGGGCTCACAAAGTAGCAAGGCTACATGCTACATGCTAACAAGCTTCAGGGCTAACCCAGTAGTGAGGCTACATACTACATGCTAACAAGCTTCAGGGCTCACACATTAGCGAAGCTACATGCTACATGCAAACAAGCTTCAGGGCTCACACATTAGCGAAGCTACATGCTACATGCAAACAAGCTTCAGGGCTCACAAAGTAGCAAGGCTACATGCTACATGCTAACAAGCTTCAGGGCTAACACAGTAGTGAGGCTACATACTACATGCTAACAAGCTTCAGGGCTCACACATTAGCGAAGCTACATGCTACATGCAAACAAGCTTCAGGGCTCACAAAGTAGCAAGGCTACATGCTACATGCTAACAAGCTTCAGGACTAACACAGTAGCGAAGCTACATGCTACATGCTAACAAGCTTCAGGGCTCACAGAGTAGCGAAGCTACATGCTAAACACGATTATAATATGACTGATAAAGTCATTAGCGAGGTGGACCGTGAGAGCAGCACACAGCAGTGCGTCAATAGACGCCACGCTCATCCCTGTCGCAGACTCGTGGCGGATCGAGGAAGTAAACAAGTGACCAATCACAGAAGAGTTCAGGACCAACAGCAGAAGAAAGTTCGCCCAGGACGGTTAGCATAGCCGGGCGAAGTTTCTTCTGACTGACGGAGCCGAGCGAAGAAAGGACACACTTCAGACACCCGGGAATTTTCTTCTGCTTCTTGAGGACGATGAATCTACTGTAAGACGACTCTATTTAATTCACCCTAAAACCCATTCGCAGTATTTCCTGTTATAAAATGATCATCAGGAGCAGATTGTATTTCTGGTCACACTAGCTGGTTGCATGAATGTAGAACAAATTCAACGTGAGGCAAACTCAGTGTTTCACTTATTCTTTGAACATTTATTCAAACAAAATACTTCTAATCTGAGGTTGACAGTGTTCATAGTTGACCTCCAATAAAACACGCAAATAGTTTTCTTCCACACAATGTGCTCATAAAAACCATGAGATTTATCTCTAGACTGCAGTTTGAAATTGAAAGAAGTCCTTTGGTTTTCAGTAGCTGAACTCTATTCTAGCAGACTTCATTAGATATTATCACAACAAATGTTGAATATCACGTTTTCAATAGATGCTTTGTTTTAAATGTGTTCATTTAAATAATCAAAACAATATTATAGCTAAGAATAAACAATTTCTACAGTACATTTACAACAGCTCTCCCCCCAGTTTTTCACTTTTATTCCAGACAGATTTACTTTGTTCTGGATTCTCCAGAACAGTCAGAAGAGTCATGATGGTTTCAAACAATGACTCATCAGGAAACCACATCAAAACTCACCTCTCAGTTACAGTAAGTATACCATGAAAATAGGTTCTCTCCATCCGTGTATCATCCAAGTCTCATTTCCACTGTACAGTACGGTACGGTACGGTATGGTACGGTATGGTACGGTATGATATGATATGGCATGGTATGGTGTGGTAAGGTATGGTGCGGTAAGGTATGGTACAGTATGGTATGGTATGGTATGGTATGGTATGGTATGGTATGGTGTGGTAAGGTATGGTACAGTATGGTATGGTGTGGTAAGGTATGGTATGGTACAGTATGGTATAATATGGTATGGTATGGTGCGGTAAGGTATGGTACAGTATGGTATAATATGGTATGGTATGGTGTGGTAAGGTATGGTATGATGCGGTAAGGTATGGTATGGTATGGTATGGTATGGTATGGTGTGGTATGGTACAGTATGGTATGGTGCGGTAAGGTATGGTACAGTATGGTATGGTGTGGTATGGTATGGTATGGTATGGTATGGTATGGTACAGTATGGTATGGTATGGTGCGGTATGGTATGGTACAGTATGGTATGGTATGGTATGGTACGGTGCCAGACCTAACTCTGTTGTGCGGTTCCACTGCAAAGAGTACATTTTGCTGGCGAGGCGCCGGAGGAGCCCAGTGGAATAGAAGGTTTCTGGTTCTCCAGCTGCTGCTCAGGGTCGTCTGAGGAGTTGGAGCTGCTCCTCCATCAGGTGGAGGTCGGTCGTGACCTTCAGGCTCTGCCTGGCCAACTGGACGATGCTCTCTGCTAAAGTTCTGTCCTGGTGACCGACTGTGACCTTCATCACACTCACCATGAGCTTCAGCAGATCTCTAACTTTGCCTCGGACGGCAGCAGCGACACCAGGAAGTCCTCTGCTCATCTTCCTCAGCTGGGATACTCGCTGGAGGACCTCCTCCAGCTCCTCCAGCTCCTCCAGCTCCTCCAGCTCCTCCAGGTCCTTCAGCTCCTCCAGCTCCTCCAGCTCCTCCAGGTCCTTCAGCTCCTCCAGGTCCTCCAGCTCCTCCAGCTCCTCCAGGTCCTCCAGCTCCTCCAGCTCCTCCAGCTCCTCCAGCTCCTCCAGGTCCTTCAGCTCCTCCAGCTCCTCCAGCTCCTCCAGCTCCTCCAGCTCCTCCAGCTCCTCCAGGTCCTTCAGCTCCTCCAGGTCCTCCAGCTCCTCCAGCTCCTCCAGCTCCTCCAGCTCCTCCAGGTCCTTCAGAGTGATTGCAGCCTGAACTTCAGCCAGTTTCTCCTCCAGGTCCTCCCTCATTGCTCCCACAGCCTCCAGCTCCTCTACCTCGTCTTCCGTTCTTCATCAGCTTTCCGACATTCACCGCCGTGACGACAACTCCTCACTCAGGATGAAGGGCTGGTCCATACTTCCTTTTCTCTGATGAGCCCACGCCATGAGGAACCTCCAAGATGGACGCCGCCGCCACGGAGGAGGAGGAGGAAGAGGAGAAGGAAGAGGGAGGAGGAGGAGTAGGAAGGGGAGGAGAAGGGAGGAGGAGGAGAAGGCAGGAGGAGGAAGAGGAGGAGGAGGAGGGAGGAGAAAGGATGAGGAGGAGGTGGAGGAGAGGAAGAGGGAGGAGGACAAGAAGAAGGGAGGAGGAGGTAGAGGAGGAAGAAGAGGAGGAGGTCGGGGAGAAGGGAGGAGGGCAGAAGAGGAGAAGTGAGGAGGAGGTAGAGGAGAGGAGGAGGGAGGAGGAGGAGAAGAGGGAGGAGGAAGAGGTGGAGAAGGGAGGAGGGGAGGAGGAGGAAGTGGTGGAGGAGAAAGGAGGAGGAGGAAGAAGAGGGAGAAGGGAGGAGGAGAAGAGGGAGGAGGAGGAGGTGGAGAAGGGAGGAGGGAGGAAGAGGAGAAGGGAGGAGGAGGAGGTAGAGGAGGAGGAGGGAGGAGAATGGAGGAGGAGGAGGTGGAGGAGAGGAAGAGGGAGGAGGACAAGAAGAAGGGAGGAGGAGGTAGAGGAGGAAGAAGAGGAGGGAGGTTGGGGAGAAGGGAGGAGAAGTGAGGAGGAGGTAGAGGAGGAGGAGGGAGGAGAAAGGAGGAGGTAGAGGAGAGGAAGAGGGAGGAGGGAGGAGGAGGAGAAGAGGGAGGAGGAAGAGGTGGAGAAGGGAGGAGGAGGAAGTGGTGGAGGAGGAAAGGGAGGAGGAGGAAGAAGAGGGAGAAGGGAGGAGGAGGAGATGGGAGGAGGAGAAGAGGGAGGAGGAGGAGGTGGAGAAGGGAGGAGGGGAGGAAGAGGAGAAGGGAGGAGGAGGAGGTAGAGGAGGAGGAGGGAGGAGAATGGAGGAGGAGGAGAAGGGAGGAAGAGGTAGAGGGAAGAGGAGGAAGAGGAGGAGGTGGTAGAGGAGGAGGAGGAGGGAGGAGGTGGAAGAAGAGGGATGCCGAAGAGGAGGAGGAGGAGGAGAGGAGGAGGAGAGGAGGGAGGGAAGAGGAGGGAGGAGGAGGAAAATCCTGAGGTTACCTCGAGTTAATCCTGAAGTTACCTGGATAAGAGGAAAACCAGAGTTAATCCCAGGACTGTCGTACTCAAGTCCGAGTCAAGTCCAACCGAGTCAACTCTGATTTTATTATTGAAAATGAATGTCCTTCAAAATAAACTTGAAATGAAGTTGAACATATTGCAAAAGAAGGACCAGAGAGGATAAACATACTTTCTAAACAAGTTTAGGTTTTTACTGCGACACTCAGACCGGCAGGACGCCATGGCACGACCACGCTACACACAAAACCTTTTGCACTCCTGGTTTCCAACTTACAACTAATAAACTAAACTAAACTAGATGAACTAACCAACTACATGAACAAAGCAACAAAAACACAACAACCATTACCAACACTACCAACCTAATATATCCCCAATAATGACGTCTGAAACATGAGGGACAGAAACTCCCACAATGCATTGCAGCGATCAGTTCTGATCGCTGCAATATTATCAAAATAGACTGACATTGACATTCTCCACCTGGTAACCATGCCGACTGGGCAGCCAGGCATGTGATTGGTTAATCATCCACATTTGGCTGCTCTGGCGCTGAAAGTATTTATTGTCCCTCCATCTTCAGCATCAGTTAGGGTTAGTGTTCAGTGCTGAGGACTTCTTATGAGTCCTCAGAGAGCGAGCCGAGG
>NC_137641.1:2181847-2230648 GCF_963383615.2 Lipophrys pholis | reverse complement strand
GTTGAATATCACGTTTTCAATAGATGCTTTGTTTTAAATGTGTTCATTTAAATAATCAAAACAATATTTTAGCTAAGAATAAACAATTTCTACAGTACATTTACAACAGCTCTCCCCCCAGTTTTTCACTTTTATTCCAGACAGATTTACTTTGTTCTGGATTCTCCAGAACAGTCAGAAGAGTCATGATGGTTTCAAACAATGACTCATCAGGAAACCACATCAAAACTCACCTCTCAGTTACAGTAAGTATACCATGAAAATAGGTTCTCTCCATCCGTGTATCATCCAAGTCTCATTGCCACTGTACAGTACGGTACGGTACGGTATGGTACGGTATGGTATGATATGATATGGCATGGTATGGTGTGGTAAGGTATGGTATGGTACAGTATGGTATGGTATGGTATGGTATGGTGCGGTAAGGTATGGTACAGTATGGTATAATATGGTATGGTATGGTATGGTATGGTATGGTATGGTATGGTGTGGTATGGTGCGGTAAGGTTTGGTACAGTATGGTATAATATGGTATGGTATGGTATGGTATGGTATGGTGTGGTATGGTGCGGTAAGGTTTGGTACAGTATGGTATAATATGGTATTGTATGGTATGGTATGGTGTGGTAAAGTATGCTACAGTATGGTATGATATGGTCTGGTGTGGTATGGTACAGTATGGTATGGTATGGTACAGTATGGTATGGTATGGTATGGTATGGTATGGTATGGTATGGTATGGTATGGTACAGTATGGTATGGTATGGTATGGTACGGTGCCAGACCTAACTCTGTTGTGCGGTTCCACTGCAAAGAGTACATTTTGCTGGCGAGGCGCCGGAGGAGCCCAGTGGAATAGAAGGTTTCTGGTTCTCCAGCTGCTGCTCAGGGTCGTCTGAGGAGTTGGAGCTGCTCCTCCATCAGGTGGAGGTCGGTCGTGACCTTCAGGCTCTGCCTGGCCAACTGGACGATGCTCTCTGCTAAAGTTCTGTCCTGGTGACGGACTGTGACCTTCATCACACTCACCATGAGCTTCAGCAGATCTCTGACTTTGCCTCGGACGGCAGCAGCGACACCAGGAAGTCCTCTGCTCATCTTCCTCAGCTGGGATACTCGCTGGAGGACCTCCTCCAGCTCCTCCAGCTCCTCCAGCTCCTCCAGCTCCTCCAGGTCCTTCAGCTCCTCCAGCTCCTCCAGCTCCTCCAGCTCCTCCAGGTCCTCCAGGTCCTTCAGCTCCTCCAGCTCCTCCAGCTCCTCCAGCTCCTCCAGCTCCTCCAGGTCCTTCAGAGTGATTGCAGCCTGAACTTCAGCCAGTTTCTCCTCCAGGTCCTCCCTCATTGCTCCCACAGCCTCCAGCTCCTCTACCTCGTCTTCCGTTCTTCATCAGCTTCCCGACATTCACCGCCGTGACGACAACTCCTCACTCAGGATGAGGGGCTGGTCCATACTTCCTTTTCTCTGACGAGCCCACGCCATGAGGAACCTCCAAGATGGACGCCGCCGCCACGGAGGAGGAGGAGGAAGAGGAGAAGGAAGAGGGAGGAGGAGGAGTAGGAAGGGGAGGAGAAGGGAGGAGGAGGTTGAAGGCAGGAGGAGGAGGAGGGAGGAGAAAGGATGAGGAGGAGGTGGAGGAGAGGAAGAGGGAGGAGGACAAGAAGAAGGGAGGAGGAGGTAGAGGAGGAAGAAGAGGAGGAGGTTGGGGAGAAGGGAGGAGAAGTGAGGAGGAGGTAGAGGAGGAGGAGGGAGGAGAAAGGAGGAGGTAGAGGAGAGGAAGAGGGAGGAGGGAGGAGGAGGAGAAGAGGGAGGAGGAAGAGGTGGAGAAGGGAGGAGGAGGAAGTGGTGGAGGAGAAAGGAGGAGGAGGAAGAAGAGGGAGAAGGGAGGAGGAGGAGATGGGAGGAGGAGAAGAGGGAGGAGGAGGAGGTGGAGAAGGGAGGAGGGAGGAAGAGGAGAAGGGAGGAGGAGGAGGTAGAGGAGGAGGAGGGAGGAGAATGGAGGAGGAGGAGAAGGGAGGAAGAGGTAGAGGAAGAGGAGGAAGAGGAGGAGGTGGTAGAGGAGGAGGAGGAGGAGGTGGAAGAAGAGGGATGCCGAAGAGGAGGAGGAGGAGGAGAGGAGGAGGAGAGGAGGGAAGAGGAGGGAGGAGGAGGAAAATCCTGAGGTTACCTCGAGTTAATCCTGAAGTTACCTGGATAAGAGAAAACCAGAGTTAATCCCAGGACTGTCGTACTCAAGTCCGAGTCGAGTCCAACCGAGTCAACTCTGATTTTATTATTGAAAATGAATGTCCTTCAAAATAAACTTGAAATGAAGTTGAACATATTGCAAAAGAAGGACCAGAGAGGATAAACATACTTTCTAGACAAGTTTAGGTTTTTACTGCGACACTCAGACCGGCAGGACGCCATGGCACGACCACGCTACACACAAAACCTTTTGCACTCCTGGTTTCCAACTTACAACTAATAAACTAAACTAAACTAGATGAACTAACCAACTACATGAACAAAGCAACAAAAACACAACAACCATTACCAACACTACCAACCTAATATATCCCCAATAATGACGTCTGAAACATGAGGGACAGAAACTCCCACAATGCATTGCAGCGATCAGTTCTGATCGCTGCAATATTATCAAAATAGACTGACATTGACATTCTCCACCTGGTAACCATGCCGACTGGGCAGCCAGGCATCTGATTGGTTAATCATCCACATTTGGCTGCTCTGGCGCTGAAAGTATTTATTGTCCCTCCATCTTCAGCATCAGTTAGGGTTAGTGTTCAGTGCTGAGGACTTCTTATGAGTCCTCAGAGAGCGAGCCGAGGTTCTACACTGCTGTCCTCTCTCACAGTCCTCAGGTGCAGCCATGGACAAAGGACACTGCTGTCCTCTCTCACAGTCCTCAGGTGGAGCCATGGACAAAGGACACTGCTGTCCTCTCTCACAGTCCTCAGGTGGAGCCATGGACAAAGGACACTGCTGTCCTCTCTCACAGTCCTCAGGTGGAGCCATGGACAAAGGACACTGCTGTCCCCTCTCACAGTCCTCAGGTGCAGCCATGGACAAAGGACACTGCTGTCCCCTCTCACAGTCCTCAGGTGCAGCCATGGACAAAGGACACTGCTGTCCCCTCTCACAGTCCTCAGGTGCAGCCATGGACAAAGGACACTGCTGTCCCCTCTCACAGTCCTCAGGTGGAGCCATGGACAAAGGACACTGCTGTCCCCTCTCACAGTCCTCAGGTGCAGCCATGGACAAAGGACACTGCTGTCCCCTCTCACAGTCCTCAGGTTCTCTGCTCCATGTGTGTGTGTGGGGTTTCATTACAGAAACACTCAACAGCGCCAACTAGTGGTCCAACATGGAAACTACACGTGGTCTTTGAAACATCGCAGCGGAAACGTGAAACTTTTTCTCAAAGAAAAACGTAAAAACGCTGCGTTTCCTCCTGCAGGTGGCGCCGGGGAGCAGGTGAAAGAGAGAAGAGGAGAAAGAAAGAGAACAATCTGCAGAACGTCGTCCTCCGTCAGAGACGATCTGGTCTCAGTCCTGAAACCTCCTGACTGGTCACACCCGGTGGAGACCAGCAGCACCACCTCCGGATCACGGTGGTTCATGATTGATCTGCTTCAGAGGGACTTTGTCCACAATAACTTCCTAAAGTATTTCTGCACAGTGAAGAGTACTCTCTCCAGTCACTCTGGTTAAGATTTACTTCATGGTTCATGTGCAGTTTTAAGGCGTGGCCAGTAGAGGAATCTGATTACTGTCAGTAAAGTTACTGCTGAGTGTTTGGAGTAGATTTAACCCTTTACTGGACAACTGGTCACATCTGGTCCCTTCCTGGTGTCGTCCAAACGCACAGCCAGAACCTCCCGACAACACGGAGGACCTGAAGGAATGATTGTGTGTGAATATAAAGATAAAACCTGCTCCAGTCGGTTCTCTAAAGATAAATCCTGTTCCAGTCGGTTCTCTAAAGATAAATCCTGTTCCAGTCGGTTCTCTGAAACCATCAGAACTGATCAGACTGTGACGCCTCGTTCTGGGAAACGTTGAAACTGTAATATTTCCCCATTTAAAACATTTTTAGGTTTGAAAACCTGGAATATCAAAATTTCCCCGAGACGTGTTTGATTTTAAAGAATTTAAATGTGTGATTAGAGAATTAAGAGCTGGAGTCACATTCAACCAGAACCTGAGGTTGTACTGGTGTTTTATCAAGCCCCCCCCACCCCCCATTTAAACTCCACCCCCACCCCCCATTTAAACCCCACCCCCCCACCGAGAGTCCAATAGCAGGCAGCGGAGTGACTCTCTTCATGTCCGTGTCACGGAGGGTGAATGAGAGGAATCTGTTTCAGAGCAAAATGATTTAGAGGTTTTTGCTGCGGCGAATGCTTCAGCTAATGTTACTAATGCTACTAATGCTGCGAATGCTGCGGCTAATGTTACTAATGCTACTAATGCTGCAGCTAATGCGACTAATGCTGCAGTTAGCTGTGGCTAATCATGCTGCTAATGATGTGGTTAATGCTGCAGCTAATGTTACTAATGCTGCTGATCCTGCAGCTAATGCTGCTAATCTTGCAGCTAATCATGCTACTAATTCTGTGACTAATGCTGCGGTTCATGCTGCAGCTAATGTTGCTAATCCTGCAGCTAATCCTGATGCTAATACTGCTGCTATTCCTGCTGCTAATACTGCTGCTAATGCAGCTATTGTCACTAATCCTGATGCTAATACTGCTGCTATTCCTGATGCTAATACTGCTGCTATTCCTGCTGCTAATACTGCTGCTAATGCAGCTATTGTCACTAATCCTGATGCTAATCCTGATGCTAATACTGCTGCTATTCCTGATGCTAATACTGCTGCTATTCCTGCTGCTAATACTGCTGCTAATGCAGCTATTGTCACTAATCCTGCAGTTAATCATGCTGCTAATGCTGTGGCTTATTGTGCGGCTAATTGTCCAGCTAATGCTGCGACTGCTGGTCACAAACAGAACGCAGCTTCTAATCCATCATCCCGTCACTGTTTTCAAAGCTGAACTTTACCCAGTAGTACTTGAGTACTGCGGTATGAAGTATGCCAGAGCTTCCTCCCTCTTGTCCTCATTAGCTGTGTGAAGTGCGCTGGATTGTGGACATGCTGAGGAATTAATGTCATACTGTCTCTCTCGGTCACACACACACACACACACACACACACACACACACACACACACACACACACACACACACACACACACACACACACACACACACACACACACACACACACACACACACACACACACACACACACTTTTTCTTCTTGCACATCTTCATAAAGAGAGAATGTGATTATATATGTATATATGTCCTATCTTCAGTGTGTGTGTGTGTGTGTGTGTGTGTGTGTGTGTGTGTGTGTGTGTGTGTGTGTGTGTGTGTGTGTGTGTGTGTGTGTGTGTGTGTGTGTGTGTGTGTGTGTGTGTGTGTGTGTGTGTGTTTTCTTGCATACATGTAAAAGAGGCCTTAATGAGCTCCACATAAAGACTCCTGAGGTTTCATCCAGTCTGCTAATAGAGTTTTCGGCCAGTGCTCACAGACAATAGTTGGTCTGCCAGGTTCTTATACTGCCTGGAGCCTGGAGCCTGGAGCCTGGAGCCTGGAGCCTGGAGCCTGGAGCCTCCTCATGACATCCTGGAGAACATCTGAATCCCTGTTGAAAGGTCAGGATCAGGTTCTCCAGAACCAGGTGCTCCAGGACCAGGCTCTACAGGACCAGGTTCTCCAGGACCAGACTCTACAGGACCAGGCTCTACAGGACCAGGTTCTCAAGGACCCGACTCTACAGGACAAGTCTCTACAGGACCAGGCTCTGGGGGGAGCAGTCGCCCCGTCCCTCTTCCAACATGCTGCACCGTGCACGTCGTTCGGCCCTCGTGACCCCGTGTCAGTGCCTCAACGCAGCGCACGCCGCCGCGTGTGGTTCTCACGGGGGTTGTCTTTCGTCGGGTGGAACACTGGTCGGCACGGGGAATATCTTAATCTGGGTATGCACAAATTCACAATTATTTCCGCCTGAACAAAGGCACATGTAATTACCGTAATGTTGCCAATAGATGCGCACCCCAAGGCGTGCTCTGCGCGTCCATTGAAAACACTTTTAAAGACAATCAGACCTTGAAGCCCTCGCGGGCCTTGAGTTTGACACATGTGCTCTACAGGATCAGGTTCTCCAGAACCAGTTTCTCCAGGACCAGGTTCTCCAGAACCAGTTTCTCCAGGACCAGGCTCTACAGGACCAGGTTCCCCAGAACCAGACTCTACAGGAGCAGGTTCTCCAGGACCAGGCTCCACAGAACGAGGTTCTCCAGAACCAGGCTCCTACAGGATCCTGGTCCTGTAGAGACAGGACCAGGATCTCCAGGATCAGGCTCTACAGGACCAGACTGTAGCTTCCTGCTGTTTCACTCAGATAAACATCAGCAGCGATCCAGCGGTCGTCACTAACCGACCGCACGCCGATCGGCCGCTACAGGAAGCTAATTGCTACCTTTCTCTCTAAACACACACACACACACACACACACACACACACACACACACACACACACACACACACACACACACACACACACACACACACACACACACACACACACACACACACACACACACACACACACACACACACACACACACACACACACACACACACACACACTCCGCTCCAACCGCTTCACGCTTGTCTGCTCGTGATAGCGCGGGAGCGTGCTAACGTAATAACGTCTTCCTCCATCGGCGCCGCGTGGCAGAAAGCCTCCGCTTAGTCCGACTCCCTGCTGACTGGAAGTGAATCGTTATAATTATACAGAACCATTGTGTGTGTGTGTGTGTGTGTGTGTGTGTGTGTGTGTGTGTGTGTGTGTGTGTGTGTGTGTGTGTGTTCTCCCTGAACAGTCATTAGTAAAATGTAGGCCTCGTTACAAAGCACCTTCAAACATGTTGTTTTATTCATGTTTCATCTCACAATACTTCATCACGTCAACAAACATCCCTGACCCACACACACACACACACACACACACACACACACACACACACACACACACACACACACACACACACACACACACACACACACACACACACACACACACACACACACACACACTATAATTGGAGAGTGTTGACTGGCTGTAGAATATTTTTCTCTCATTAGTTTGACAGTTTCAGTTTCCGTCAGTTTCGCTCCTTCGTCCTTAAACTTCAGTTAACGAATCGAGATTCCAGAAAACTTTGTATTGATTAGTAATGATGAGCTTCAATCAGCAGCAGAACAGATCACCTGGGTCCTGACGGTTCTCAGAAGTGTTCACTGACAGTGGTGGTTTTCACTCCTGACTCAGGGTCGAGCAGTTTGTGAGCAGGTGATGGAGAGAGAGTGATGGAGAGTGTATGATGGAGAGAGTGTGATGGAGAGTGTGTGATGGAGAGAGTGTGATGGAGAGTGTGTGATGGAGTGTGTGATGGAGAGAATATGATGGAGAGAGTGTGATGGAGAGAGTGTGATGGAGAGAATATGATGGAGAGAGTGTGATGGAGAGAGTGTGATGGAGTGTGTGATGGAGAGAATATGATGGAGAGAGTGTGATGGAGAGAGTGTGATGGAGAGAGTGTGATGGAGAGAATATGATGGAGAGAGTGTGATGGAGAGAATATGATGGAGCGTGTGTGATGGAGAGAGTGTGATGGAGTGTGTGATGGAGAGAATATGATGGAGAGAGTGTGATGGAGAGAGTGTGATGGAGAGTGTGTGATGGAGAGAGTGTGATGGAGAGAGTGTGATGGAGAGAATATGATGGAGAGAGTGTGATGGAGAGTGTGTGATGGAGTGTGTGTGATGGAGAGAGTGTGATGGAGAGAGTGTGATGGAGAGAATATGATGGAGAGAGTGTGATGGAGAGTGTGTGATGGAGTGTGTGTGATGGAGAGAGTGTGATGGAGAGTGTGTGATGGAGTGTGTGTGATGGAGAGAGTGTGATAGAGAGTGTGTGATGAGAGAGATTGATGGAGAGATTGATGGAGAGTGTGATGGAGAGAGTGTGATGGAGAGAATATGATGGAGAGAGTGTGATGGAGAGTGTGTGATGGAGAGTGTGTGATGGAGAGAGTGTGATGAGAGAGATTGATGGAGAGTGTGATGGAGAGTGTGTGATGGAGAGTGTGATTGAGTGTGTGATGGAGAGAGTGTGATGAGAGAGATTGATGGAGAGTGTGTGATGGAGAGTGTGATTGAGAGTGTGTGATGGAGAGTGTGATTGAGAGTGAGTGATGGAGAGAGTGATGGTGAGAGTGATGAGTGTGTTGGAGAGTGTGATGGAGAGAGTGTGATCAGAGAGTGTGATGGAGAGAGAGAGAGAGAGCGATGGACAGAATGTAATGAAAGAGTGTGATGAGCGAGAGAGAGAGATGAGAGAGAGTAATGGGGAGAGAGTGATTGAAAGATAGAGAAGGTGAGAGAGTGATGGTGAGAGAGTGATGGTGAGAGAGTGTGATGAGAGAGAGCTCTAAACATTAACACTCTAGTTAAAAATTAACATTCTAGTGGACAGACCACCAAGTTGGATTGTTATTACGGTGACTGTCAAAATAAAACTACCAAGTTGGATTGTTATTATGGTGACTGTCAAAATAAAACTACCAAGTTGGATTGTTATTACGGTGACTGTCAAAATAAAACTACCAAGTTGGATTGTTATTATGGTGACTGTCAAAATAAAACTAATAAGTTGGATTGTTATTATGGTGACTGTCAAAATAAAACTACCAAGTTGGATTGTTATTATGGTGACTGTCAAAATAAAACTACCAAGTTGGATCGTTATTACAGAGACTATCAAATAAAAGTACCAAGTCCAGGAGAACACGGACTGGGAGTCATGACACCACGGAAGATCTTTGTTCTGATTGGCTCTACTGAGCATGTGCAGAACTACTAGTTAGTACCAACGTTGTGCGCATGCAGGTCGCAGCTTTTCACCAGTTTGCATGGAGACGAAGCCCGAGCGTTTTCAGAAAGTCTAGTTTTCGCTCGTTGGACTGTGGAGTCTGAGTCTCAGACAATGGAGTCTGAGCGTTTCCATTAAGTTCCACCTTGAGACTTTCAGTGACTCTGAGCTCCATTGTCACGTAAACAAAAAGCAACAAACGTTTTGCGTTTTCATGTGAAATTGCTGCTGTGTTGACGGTAACATCAGCCTGAGAAACATAAAGAAAACGATTCCATAAAGTTCCGTTTTCGCATGTTTACAAGAAGACGGAGCCCGAGCGTGTTTCAAAAGTTCCCTTTTCAGAAGCTCGCTGCACCGTTGTCGTGAAAATGCAAACACAAAACAATATGAAGGTTTTGTGTTTTTACGTGAAATCACAAAAGTTTGAGAAACAGCGGCAGGATTTTAAAACTAAGACACATGGAGTTCCTCAGGGTTCAAACCTCTTTTATTGTTTGGTTTCCTGTGATGTGGTGGACTTTAGTACCATTAGCCGATTAGCTGCAGGTCAAACGTGGACTCAACTTTGAGAATTGGTTGAAAGTGGCAATGGTTAGCGGCGACGGTTTGGCGGCAACGGTTAGCGCCGACGGATATCTGCGGCGGGTCGCTGCGGCGGAGCATTTTGACAAACTTTAACAAACTGTTTGTTGTTCCTGCGACATGTTTATTCACAGATGAGAAGCTTCTGTGTGTGTGTGTGTGTGTGTGTGTGTGTGTGTGTGTGTGTGTGTGTGTGTGTGTGTGTGTGTGTGTGTGTGTGTGTGTGTGTGTGTGTGTGTGTGTGTGTGAGAGAGAGCTGGCATCGTAGCAGAAAGTCTGCGCTCATTTCTCATCTGATGAATCTTGAATGTGGGGAAATTCATTTGGAGCGTCTTCGCCGCCGCCCCCACCACAATAAGGTTGTGTCGTCCCCCCCCCCCCCCCCCCCCCCCCCCCCCCGCCCCCCACTACCCGGACCTGGCTTGCCCCTCCCTCTCTCCGGAGCTGTGTGAGTGTGTGTGGAGGAGTGAATCCCAGCTCGCTGCCAGCCTCATGAATATGTAGAGAGAAAACTAAAGACTCCATTTGTCTGCTCCACATTATATCTATCACACAATAATGGCAGATCTATTAGAGCCAATGGAACCACTCCTCAGTGTGTCTGTGTGTGTGTGTGTGTGTGTGTGTGTGTGTGTGTGTGTGTGTGTGTGCGTGCGTGCGTGCGTGCGTGTGTGTGTGTGTTACTTATAAACATGTTATTTCCTGAACTGAATCAAACAAGAAGAAACTGTCAACCATCTTCTCTCTTTAACAAGAACATCCCCACAGAGCAAGCAACGTCCAGAGACGTCCAAAACACGTCCGTCCGTCCGTCCGTCCGTCCGTCCGTCCGTCCTTCCTGGATATAATCTGGACATCTATCTGATGCCAGAACTAGTTGACAAATGACACATAAAAATAAAATGATGGAGATCTAAGACAGCCAGAATCAGTTGAAAGGTCAGAAGCTTCTGTTCAGTCCAGCAGGATTATTATATTTGTCATTAAGACATTGAGGGACGAAGATCATGACAGGCAGGAGGAGACAGCATGTGAAGTTTAATGCTCGATGTCTGAGTTATGACCATTTATTATTTTGGTCTCAAGGTATTGAACTTTTTAAGTCTCCATGGAGAAACTGGACACTTTGAGATACTTTCATCTTGTGAATACTACTGTGTACCCGGGTCAAGGTTCTATCAGCACGGTCAGCTGGCTCAATGGTTAATGCTCTTGTCTCACAGTGAAGAGGTTGTGGGTTCATATCCAGCTGGAAGGGTTTGTCGTATTTACCTGTGTGAGTGTAGGTTCCTTCTGGTGTCTTCACAACAGGCATCTAATGCTAAATCACAAATATTGACGTCCAAGAAAGATGTATAAAGATTTTTATTCTGGCCCCTCTGAGGACGTCTTCTGGATGTATGGAGACGTGTTTTGGACCACTGGTTGTTCAGTGGATCATCAAGTGACTTCCTGTCAGTTAGCATCGATTAGCACGATGTTAGCAGGGAACTAGCATGCTATTAGCAGCTGGTTACCATGACCAGTAGCAGCGTTTCCACGGTCCTCACCGTTTTCGCTCGTTTACACGCAGATGGAGTCTGAGCGTTTTCAAGAAGTTCCGCATCGGGAGCAGTTCCCAGTCGTTGCATTTTCAGTGACTCTGAGCTACGTTGTCATGGAAACGGACCCCGACACTCATGTTCCGGACTCGGTTTGCCGCTCTGGTGTCAGTTGCTGTAACTCCTCGCCGACTGAACTCCAACCAGGTTCGTCTCTTTCCAGCGTAACATGAAATCCCAGGTTTCCTTGTTAAAACAGGATTATTGAGTTTCAGTGGAAACTCGCCTGAAAATCTGGAGTCTGTTCATTTAGGCTCGTTGCTCAAACCAGAATCGGCCACAAGGGGGCGCAGCGTTAATAAGGAAGTGGACTGAGACTCTACTGGACTCTAGTGAGCAACAGACACACAACACTGCACTGAGGAGTACTCAGAGTACTCTGATTACTGCTGGAGGGAAAGTACTGACAGTACCTGTCAGCTCAGGAGGGATGTCAGAGAGTCACTGAACACAACAATACAACAACACAACAATGCAACAATACAACAACACAACAACAATACAACAACACAACAACACAACAATAATACAACAACGCAACAATACAACAACACAACAACACAACAACACAACAACACAACAACACAACAACACAGCAACACAACAACAATACAACAACGCAACAATACAACAACGCAACAATACAACAACGCAACAATACAACAATACAACAACACAACAACACAACAATACAACAACGCCAGACAACACAACTCCACAAACATCACGTGCTTTCAGCAGCGACGTCACACGGATCAAAGGACAGACGAGGACAGAGACTGGAGCCGCCGGCCGGCAGGACGCTGTGATTCTACCTCCGTATTCATGTGTGGAATTTTAACTAAAAGCTAAACGAGTCACGACTTCAGTCAGTTTTTGTTATTGTGACTATTGATGTTTACTCTTCCTTCACTGAGGTTCTGTTTATACAATGTTTCAGCGGAAACAGAAAACGTTTGCTGCATTTTGAGGTCCGTTTCCACAATAATGGTGCTTGGAGTCACTGAAAACAACTTTTTGAACTCTATCTCCATGGAAACGGGAGCTCAAGAGTTTCTTTTAAATATTTTAAATATTATTATTATTATTTCATCCCTCGTTCTGCTTTTAACAGCTGTTTTCATCGGGTGAGTCGCTGCACTCTTTCTTTTCTGCTTCAAGCTGTAAATCCTGCAAATCCTCCGAAATCAATTCCGCTTCACCTTTCTGTCCCCGTCTTTAACCTTTTCACCTCCTGCAGGTGTGTAATGTGATTACTGTGGTGGTGAAACCGCCTGTTCAGGAAGTGTTTCTCCTGCCGCTGCTTCAAACACTCATCCTTTGAAATTCTGACAGCGAGGAGGAGAGGAGGAGACGACCGGAGAGGTGGAGACAAGAGAGGAGGAGACGACTGGAGAGGTGGAGACAAGAGAGGAGGAGACGACCGGAGAAGAGGAGACGACCAGAGAGGAGGAGACGACCAGACAGGAGACGACCGGAGAGTAGACGATCAGCGAGGAGGAGACGACTGGAGGGGAGACGACTGGAGAGGAGACAAGAGAGGAGGAGACAACCGGAGAGGAGACGACTGGAGAGGAGGAGAAGACCAGAGAGGAGGAGACGACCAGAGAGGAGGAGACGACCAGACAGGAGACGACCGGAGAGTAGACGATCAGCGAGGAGGAGACGACTGGAGAGGAGACGACTGGAGAGGAGACAAGAGAGGAGGAGACAACCGGAGAGGAGACGACTGGAGAGGAGGAGAAGACCAGAGAGGAGGAGACGACCATAGAGGAGACGACCGGAGAGTAGACGATCAGCGAGGAGGAGACGACTGGAGAGGAGACGACTGGAGAGGAGACAAGAGAGGAGGAGACAACCGGAGAGGAGACGACTGGAGAGGAGGAGAAGACCGGAGAGGAGACGACCGGAGAGGAGGAGACAAGAGAGAAGGAAATGACCGGAGAGGAGGAGACAAGAGAGGAGGAGACGACCGGAGAGGAGACGACCGGAGAGGAGGAGAAGACCAGAGAGGAGGAGACAAGAGAGAAGGAAATGACCGGAGAGGAGGAGATGACCGGAGAGGAGGAGACAAGAGAGGAGGAGACAACCGGAGAGGAGACGACCGGAGAGGAGGAAAAGACCAGAGAGGAGGAGACAAGAGAGGAGGAGACGACTGGAGAGGACCCGACCGGAGAGGTGGAGACAAGAGAGGAGGAGACGACCGGAGAGGAGACGATCAGCGAGGAGGAGACGACCGGAGAGGAGACGATCAGCGAGGAAGAGACGACCGGAGAGGAGACGACCGGAGAGGAGGAGACAAGAGAGGAGGAGACGACCGGAGAGGAGACGATCAGTGAGGAGGAGACGACCGGAGAGGAGGAGACAAGAGAGGAGGAGACGACCGGAGAGGAGGAGACAAGAGATGAGGAGACGACTGGAGAGGAGACGACCGGAGAGGAGGAGACAAGAGAGAGGATATGACCATTGATCATTGATTTTACAAACAGCTCTACCACGATCTGATGTTTGGTCTCAGTCGGCTGAAGATCAGCTGTTTGCCGCTCTGCTAGACCAGCGGCTCTGCTAAACCGGCTGCTCTGCTAAACCTGCTGCTCTGCTAAACCTGCTGCTCCGGTAAACCGGCTGCTCTGCTAAACCTGCTGGTCCGCTAAATCTGCTGCTCTGCTAAACCTGCTGCTCTGCTAAACCGGCTGCTCTGCTAAACCTGCTGCTCTGCTAAACCTGCTGCTCTGCTCAACCTGCCGCTCAGCTAAACCTGCCGCTCAGCTAAACCTGCTGCTCAGCTAAACCTGCTGCTCAACTAAACCTGCCGCTCAGCTAAACCTGCTGCTCTGCTATACAGCTGCTGCTAAACCTGCCGCTCTGCTGAACCTGCTGCTCCGCTAAACCAGCTGCTATACTAAATCTACTGATCCGCTCAACCTGCTGCTAAGCCTGCCGCTCTGCTAAGCCTGCTGCTCTGCTCCTCAGCTTCTGTTCTCAAAGACTCAAACAACATGAAGATGATGAACGTTCCAACGTCACGCAAGTTTTAATAAATTAAAAATGAAAACATTCTGAACTGCAGCCCAACGTCTCTACTGCGATGTCCTGATTCTAGTTCTGTGTGTGTGTGTGTGTGTGTGTGTGTGTGTGTGTGTGTAACTCAGTAGAAAAAAAATTGCCGAGAAATTATTTCCTTTGACCTGCACACACACACACACACACACACACACACACACACACACACACACACACACACACACACACACACACACACACACACACACACACACACACACACACACACACACACACACACACACACACACACACACACACACACGTGCCCTGGGAGCTAATGAGCAGTGAACAGCCGAGCTCATTGAAGAGTCCTGCTGACCATCTGCAGCGCGGCATCCTGGGAAATTAGAGGAGCAAACAAAGTTAATGAGGAAGTGGACTGAGACTCTACTGGACTCTAGTGAGCAACAGACACACAACGCTGCACTGAGGAGTACTCAGAGTACTCTGATATTGCAGGAGGGAAAGTACTGACAGTACCTGTTCAGGAGGGATGTCAGAGAGTCACTGAACACAACAATACAACAATGCACCTCGACTCTATCTCCATGGAAACGGGAGTGTTTCTTTCAAACATTTTAAATATTATTTTAAATTATAATTTTTATAAAAAAGACTTTTGAGTTTGTAATGTAACTCGGGTCCATCATACGAGTCTCCAGTCCTCCATGGACTCGTCCTGCTGCCTGCAGTCAGAACCAGAGGTGTTTCTAGATGTAAATGCTTGGTGGGGCAAGATTTTATTTCAGGTCTAGTGACACCACTGAATTCCAAAGTAAAGTGTGAACACAATCTTTTAGCCACAAAATTATAACAACTATATAGGCGTTGATTCAGTAAAAATGTTGAGCCTTGGTGATAGTCAATCAAAGAAATTAAATTAAAATTAAAAATTTTTTTTTATCAATGATAGGAGTCAAACCAGGTCATAATGTTTCAAAGACGGTAGCTCAACCACTCGACAAAGCTACAAATTAATGAGATTCTTAAAAACTGTTAAAAACTCACCGCATCACACAGTTTACAACTACTTACTTCACTTTCTCTGCTAAAGGAAGAGTTTCAAACTCGTACTCGTATTTAATTGACCTAATATTTAGATTCTAATCTGTTTGTTAGCTTTAGCTGCAAACAAGCTGGTATTTGTTCGACTCGCTCTGGTTCTGTGAAGCTCCGCCTCTATCAGCACCAGCCAATCAGCTCTGAGCTTCTATTGATGTTGTTAGTGGGCGGGGCTTCAGGCTTCAAGCCCCACGAGGCATCAAAATCACCTGATCTGAATGAACGGAGCCACAGCCAGAGCATGAACAATTTACTGCATGCAATACACACTACATGGTGAGAGAGGGGCAAGCTACACTAATGCAATACACACTGCATGGTGAGAGAGGGGTGAGCTACACTAATGAAATACACACTGCATGGTGAGAGAGGGGCGAGCTACACTAATGAAATACACACTGCATGGTGAGAGAGGGGCGAGCTACACTAATGCAATACACACTGCATGGTGAGAGAGGGTCGAGCTACACTAATGAAATACACACTGCATGGTGAGAGAGGGGCGAGCTACACTAATGCAATACACACTGCATGGTGAGAGAGGGGTGAGCTACACTAATGAAATACACACTGCATGGTGAGAGAGGGGCGAGCTACACTAATGAAATACACACTGCATGGTGAGAGAGGGGAGAGCTACACTAATGCAATACACACTGCATGGTGAGAGAGGGGAGAGCTACACTAATGCACCATCAGTGTAGATCAGGAGGAAACAACCTGAAGCAGCAAGAGGAGACCAGTAACCAGGGAGGACAGTACTCACAGTAATTATGTACTCTATAAGAGGAAGTTTTATTCACAGACAAGAAAATATTGTAGATAATCTTAAAGAATTAATAACATACTTTACATGCAGACCTTCCTGATGACACCAGGTGGCGCTCAGCCCCACCTGCCCCTATTGACCAGTCGCCCCTGGCCAACCAACCGCACTGCTGCTTCCTCCTCAAACCTGAGCTCTGTGAAGGTCGTGTGTGTGTGTGTGTGTGTGTGTGTGTGTGTGTGTGTGTGTGTGTGCGTGTGTGTGTGTGTGTGTGTGTGTGTGTGTGTGTGTGTGTGTGTGTGTGTGTGTGTGTGTGTGTGTGTGTGTGTGTGTGTGTGTGTGTGTGTGTGTGTGTGTGTGTGTGTGTGTGTGTGTGTGTGAGCTCCAGCTGTGTTCAAAGCTGCTTCCATCAGCTGAATCTGTCGATGAAGAAGAAAGATGAGAGGAAGAGGAGCAGGAGCAACTTACATGTAAAGCACATTTATTTTTTGTAACATTCTTAAAGGCAAACCAATAAAACTCTTTATTTTATATTGTCAGAATGTTTTGACAATAACTGAGACATGGGATGCATTATGCATGCTCATACAAACTCAACAGTGTGAATTTACTGTCCCCTCAAAATAATTCCATTCACAGTCATTAATGCCTGAGGCCCGTCTCCACGACAACGAATTCGAGTGTATCTGCAAAACTTTCTTCACCTTTGGGGGGTCCGTTTACACGACACCAGTGTTCTGATCCACTGTATCCTGAAGTTTTTAATCCGGCTCCCAAAGTGGAAAGATTCTTTCACTGTGCAAATCCCTCCTGCAGAGACTGATGGAGGCTCCAGAGCCTGTTACTGCTCATCTCTCCCTCCTGCTCATCCAGTTGTAAACAAACATGGCGGCCGCGTAGTGGTACGACCCGTAGTGGCACGACCCGTAGTGGCACGACCCGTAGTGGCACGACCCGTAGTGGCACGACCCGTAGTGGCACGACCCGTAGTGGCACGACCCGTAGTGGTACGACCCGTAGTGGCACGACCCGTAGTGGTACGACCCGCGGTCCATATTCTAGTTTTATCCTCCAGATCAGTAGTTTAATAGTTGAGACACACACACACACACACACACACACACACACACACACACACACACACACACACACACACACACACACACACACACACACACACACACACACACACACACACACACACACACACACACACACACATATACTGCAGAGAAAAATGAGTTCTAAACATGGACAACGGGAGAACAAGGACATTCTGGTGGACAGAGGAACAGGAAGAACTCGGTCTGAAGCTTCCAGCTCTGCAGTGAGTTGATCTCGTCTTCTTTGTCCAAATGTCTTGATATGACCATCTTCTACGTTCTACAGAAATAAACTCACGCTTCTCCACCATCAGGATTCACTGCTGCTTCATCACTCGTGGAGAACATTTTATTTATTCAAACTGAGCGGACCGGGACGACGACTGCTCCAGGTTCTAGATGTTTCCTGCTTCGCCTCACCTCAGTCTGACATTCATGTCTTTATCCAACTCGTGAACCTGGAGTCAGGTGTGCTGCACCTGAGAGAACTAAGACATGGAGGACGGACCCCCAGGACCGGAGTTCCTCACGTGGGCCGAGTCTCCGGGTGGAGTGTGTGAGAGCCGGGCGCGTTCTCCATCTTCGTTTCAGAAAAGTATCACGTTCACACGTTTTGAAAACCGATGTGAGGGAGAGCAGCAGAGAGACGCTGGCCCTTTAAATCTCAGCTTCATAATTAAACTAAATCACCATCAGCTGAGACCTGTTGCTATAGAAACAGCACACACACACACACACACACACACACACACACACACACACACACACACACACACACACACTCTTTACAGCTTCATCATGAATCACTCACCTGAGGGTCACGACCCCATTGCAGGTCAAAGGTCACAACGAGCTTCTGCAGCTTGTTTCCTTCCAGTTCTCATCATCAGGAGGAAACAAACACAAAACCTTTGAGTCTGGACGAGTTTTACCGTCTTCACTGACTCTTCATCACTTGATTGGTTGACAGAGGCATCGAGCAGAGGATGAAGATGAACGTTTGAGGAAGAGGATGGAGCCCGGCGGTGGCGGGGTCTCTGGTTCTTCAGGTGACAGAGTGAGGAAGAGAAAGGAGCCCGGCGGTGGCGGGGTCTCTGGTTCTTCAGGTGACAGAGTGAGGAAGAGGATGGAGCCCGGCGGTGGCGGGGTCTCTGGTTCTTCAGGTGACAGAGTGAGGAAGAGAAAGGAGCCCGGCGGTGGCGGGGTCTCTGGTTCTTCAGGTGACAGAGTGAGGAAGAGAAAGGAGCCCGGCGGTGGCGGGGTCTCTGGTTCTTCAGGTGACAGAGTGAGGAAGAGGATGGAGCCCGGTAGTGGCGGGGTCTCTGGTTCTTCAGGTGAGAGAGTGAGGAAGAGGATGGAGCCCGGCGGTGGCGGGGTCTCTGGTTCTTCAGGTGAGAGAGTGAGGAAGAGGATGGAGCCCGGTAGTGGCGGGGTCTCTGGTTCTTCAGGTGAGAGAGTGAGGAAGAGGATGGAGCCCGGCGGTGGCGGGGTCTCTGGTTCTTCAGGTGAGAGAGTGAGGAAGAGGATGGAGCCCGGCGGTGGCGGGGTCTCTGGTTCTTCAGGTGAGAGAGTGAGGAAGAGGATGGAGCCCGGTAGTGGCGGGGTCTCTGGTTCTTCAGGTGAGAGAGTGAGGAAGAGGATGGAGCCCGGCGGTGGCGGGGTCTCTGGTTCTTCAGGTGAGAGAGTGAGGAAGAGGATGGAGCCCGGCGGTGGCGGGGTCTCTGGTTCTTCAGGTGAGAGTCATTGACACTGACATTTCAGCTTTTTTTAAATATTTGAGACACAAATAATCTGGATTAAATGTGTTAATGCTGAAGGCAGCTGAAGACTCTCTCACACACACACACACACACACACACACACACACACACACACACACACACACACACACACACACACACACACACACACACACACACACACACACACACACACACACTGAGACGTTTTGGTTTCAACAGTTTTTCATCAGATTCACATTAAATGACTTTTGTTTACAGAACGTTGACAACAAAATGAAGAGAAAGACCCACAAAGAACACACTGGTGTACAGCATGTGTGTGTGTGTGTGTGTGTGTGTGTGTGTGTGTGTGTGTGTGTGTGTGTGTGTGTGTGTGTGTGTAGAGGTGATGAACAGGGTTGAAACACTGTGGAGGGATTAGTCCATCTGTCCTCCATCTCACACTGATACTTTTAACACTGTCCCACTGTGTGTGTGTGTGTGTGTGTGTGTGTGTGTGTGTGTGTGTGTGTGTGTGTGTGTGTGTGTGTGTGTGTGTGTGTGTGTGTGTGATCTCACTCCAGAGTCCAGCTCCCTCCTCCTCCTACAGCGGCTGAACTTCTGAACGTCCTCCAAGACGAAGTCCCTCTTCGATGCTTGGACGTCTGTCAGCTGACATTTATTGTGTGTGTGTGTGTGTGTGTGTGTGTGTGTGTGTGTGTGTGTGTGTGTGTGTGTGTGTGTGTGTGTGTGTGTGTGTGTGTGTGTGTGTGTGTGTGTGTGTGTGTGTGTGTGTGAGTTCACATTGATGAGATGCAGAGTAGAAACACAGTCACACAGACGAGGAGGACGAGGAGGACGAGAGGAGCTGATGGCCGACTGCTGCTTCTGGGACCTGCAGTGTCCTCGGCGTCTCTGGAGCCCTGAGCCAGGAGCGTCTGGGACGAGGAGGAGACCTTGGTTTACAATTCTTTATGCAATGGATTTAACAGTAGTTGATTGTCTGGTAAAAATATAGCTTTACAATATTTTTCCAGGTTAAAATGAATGGGATTTAATTCTGAGCGTCTCCTTGTGGACGGAGGACAGCGCCGCCACGGCGTCAAGCTAAAACTAAAACCTTGGTTTCACTTTGGGCGTCTGTTTACAAGACATCACGTCTGGCATCACTGAAAGTACAACTTTTTGAAAAAGACTCCCAAGTTGGAACTTTGAAAAAACACTACGTCTCCGTGGAAACGGAGGAAAAGGGTTCTTTTTGCTGGTTGGTCGGAACCACTTCTTCTGCACATGCTCAGTAGAGCCAATCAGGTGTCTCCATATTCTCCTGGGACTTGGTAGTTTTATTTTGACAGTCACTGTCAGTGTTGGGAAAGTTCAGTTTTACACAAACTAGTTCAAAGTTCAGTTGACAAATTTTAAAATGAACTAGTTCAGTTCATAGTTCTAAACTCACAGTTCCATAAATGAACTAGTTCATAGTTCTTTTATTTTTTTCATTCTGTTGCTTTGAGCTGTTCCCCTCAGAATACTATCGTGTCTCCATTGTCCCCCCCAGTCAGTCCTCACTAGTTTTATTTTGACAGTCACCATAACAACAATCCAACTTGGTGGTTTTATTTTGATAGTCACCATAACAACAATCCAACTGGGTGGTTTTATTTTGACAGTCACCGTAATGACATTCCAACTTGGTGGTTTTATTTTGATAGTCACCTAAACAACAATCCAAATTGTGGTTTTATTTTGACAGTCACCGTAATAACAATCCAACTTGGTGGTTTTATTTTGATAGTCACCAGAACAACAATCCAACTTGGTGGTTTTATTTTGACAGTCACCGTAAAACAATCCAACTTGGTGGTTTTAGTTTGACACTGACCGTAAAACAATCCAACTTGGTGGTTTTATTTTGACAGTCACCGTAAAACAATCCAACTTGGTGGTTTTATTTTGACAGTCACCGTAAAACAATCCAACTTGGTGGTTTTATTTTGACAGTCACTGTAAAACAATCCAACTTGGGGGTCTGTCTGCCAGAATGTTGGTGTTCTCTCCTGTATATGTTCAGAACGTTGTGGTGGAACAGAACCTCAGTTTGAACCTCCATGTTCATGTTTGACGCTCCAGAAGATGATAAATGTTTCTCACCTCTTCACACTCGAACTCCTCCGGCGTGACGCACTTCTGCCCTCCGTCCTGCAGGGGGCGAGCAGCAGCACAGGAGACACAAACAACAAGATCACACTGAGATTAGAGAAGAAGATCATTCAGGTCAGATATACACAGGAGGGTCTGAACAAGGGGCAGAACAGCAGATTAAACACTTTTATAAGTTTATTACTATGAACCTTCACAACGACGCTTCACTTGGCAGGACGTTACATCAGTCGTTCAGGGATTCAAACCTCCACCTCACACATCATTCAAAAAACCTCTCAAAACAGTTGTTTCATACTAGAAAAGTATAAATGTGCTTTGTGACAAAATAAGTGATTTATGGCCTGTTTGATGTCCTAAAAGGGGCGTGGCCTAGAGGGGTCAGGGGTCACAAAAGGAGTAAATCAGGTTTTATGGTCTTCAAATGGGTTTTATGGTTTTATGAGGCGTCTGAAGAGTTTAACAGATGTTTTTACAGCTCTTTAAATGGTTTTATGGCGGTTTGTTTTAGTTTACAACTTAAAGGTGTAGTTACTTAAGAAAGCTAAAACTCTATACACACAGTACATATATTCTATCATTGTTTTTCAATGAAGTATCTTTCCCTCACTCGTTAGGCCAGTTGGACTTTTGAAACTACGGAAGGTAAGATGGCCGAGAGGAGAAACCCGATTCCCATCCTGTCCATCCAGAGCCTGGGAGGGGAAGACAGACTTCATGAAGCCGTTCAAAAGGAAGTCAAGATAGAAGATGTGAAAGAATTCTTCTCCTCTCAGAAGAGTAATACTCTGCATAACCCGGCCAGGATCCACTAACCAGGAAGAGTTCTTGTGACTGAAGCTCTCAGACAGTTTCAGACAGTTTCTTTGTGGTCGTCGGGGACGACCGGACATTATGACTGTCTGCTCACCGTTACTTTATCTCTTTACCCATCTTAAATGTAGTAATACTGTGATATTACTACTATTTTCATTATTGATATGAGCTTACAAGACTTGGTGAGAAGAGGAGGGAGGAAGACTGGGGAATATTTAAACAGGTTCTTCACAAAGAAGGTTTTTTCAGCGTAGAATACACGTGGAGACAAATATGGGCCGAGTCGCCCCGGCTCAGGAAACAGAACCTGTGACTCCTGAGTCGTCCTGAATTAAAACACCAGAAGTCAAAAGTTCATATAAAAACAAAGAGCAGCTTTAAAACAACTGCTGAGTCAGCAACATTCAGGTGACTGGATCAGATGTACTCAGTATTCCAACAGGAGATACTCTATGCAATACTTTCACTGTATCAGTGGATCCGTTTACTAGTTGGAAAGTTTAAGCCTGAATAGTTTGTAAGAAGGTGATTAACCAGAAACTCTGTGAAGGCAGATTAGTTTACAGGTTATTTCTTTCTAACCAGACGGGATTGAGTAACTAGATTACTTTGATTGTTAACTAGCAGTATGTACCTGATGGAAGCAGAAATAAACTAGATAGAACGATGGTTTCTATTATAAACACACAGCTTCTCTAATAAACACACAGCTTCTCTAATAAACACACAGTTTCTCTAATAAACACACAGCTTCTCTAATAAACACACAGTTTCTCTTATAAACACACAGTTTCTCTTATAAACACACAGTTTCTATTATAAACACACAGCTTCTCTAATAAACACACAGCTTCTCTAATAAACACACAGCTTCTCTAATAAACACACAGCTTCTCTTATAAACACACAGTTTCTCTTATAAACACACAGTTTCTCTGATAAACACACAGTTTCTCTTATAAACACACAGTTTCTCTTATAAACACACAGTTTCTATTATAAACACACAGCTTCTCTAATAAACACACAGTTTCTCTTATAAACACACAGTTTCTATTATAAAAACAGCCACAACAAGCTTTAAAACATCAAATACAAACAGCTGGAATAAAATATGAAGGAAATAAATGTACTAAGTACGACTGGCTGTAATGTAGAGGAGTGGGTAGTGGGAAGGTTCTGCAGGATTGAAAAATAAAGTTTATTTTCATCCGAAGGTTTAAACAGTAAATAAAGTAGTAACTAACTGTTTTATCATGGAAACACACAAAGCGACTCGTGTCAAACAAAGACAAACCTTCAGGTCTGAATAACATCAGGGGAACATCTGGTCACAGTAAATATTACAACCAATACGAGCACTGAAGTACATGAAGGTACTTTCTCATGATTTGAGATTTGTTCTTCCAGATTACATCGTCCAGCTCTGACCGGCACATGGAGGTCTGAAGGTCAACAAAGATCCTCAACATGAGGGGTCCAACACAGAGCAGCTCCACTGCCGTCGTACTGGGGGGAGGTACTACCATAGTACTGGAGGGAGGTACTACCATCGTACTGGAGGGAGGTAGTGCCATCGTACTGAAGGGAGGTACTACCATAGTACTGGAGGGAGGTAGTACCATAGTACTGGAGGGAGGTACTACCATCGTACTGAAGGGAGGTACTACCATAGTACTGGAGGGAGGTATTACCATCGTACTGAAGGGAGGTAGTACCATAGTACTGGAGGGAGGTACTACCATCGTACTGAAGGGAGGTACTACCATAGTACTGGAGGGAGGTAGTACCATAGTACTGGAGGGAGGTACTACCATCGTACTGAAGGGAGGTACTACCATAGTACTGGAGGGAGGTACTACCATAGTACTGGAGGGAGGTAGTACCATAGTACTGAAGGGAGGTACTACCATAGTACTGGAGGGAGGTAGTACCATAGTACTGGGGGAGGTACTATCATAGTACTGGAGGGAGGTACTACCATCGTACTGAAGGGAGGTACTACCATAGTACTGGAGGGAGGTAGTACCATAGTTCTGGGGGAGGTACTATCATAGTACTGGAGGGAGGTACTACCATAGTACTGGAGGGAGGTATTACCGTCGTACTGGGGGGAGGTACTACCATAGTACTGAAGGGAGGTACTACCATAGTACTGGAGGGAGGTAGTACCATAGTACTGGGGGAGGTATTATCATAGTACTGGAGGGAGGTATTACCGTCGTACTGGGGGGAAGTATTACCATCGTACTGGAGGGAGGTAGTACCATCATACTGGAGTGAGGTACTACCATCGTACTGGAGGGAGGTAGTACCATAGTACTGGAGGGAGGTAGTACCATCGTACTGGAGGGAGGTACTACCATAGTACTGGAGGGAGGTAGTGCCATCGTACTGGAGGGAGGTAGTACCATCGTACTGGAGGGAGGTACTACCATCGTACTGGAGGGAGGTAGTACCATCGTACTGGAGGGAGGTACTACCATCGTACTGGAGGGAGGTAGTACCATCGTACTGGAGGGAGGTAGTGCCATCGTACTGGAGGGAGGTACTACCATCATACTGGGGGGAGGTACTACCATCGTACTGGGGGAGGTACTGCTATTGACTGGTAGAGACATGAAGGACATACAGGAGTACTCTCTTCACCTGTATTACCCAAAATGACTGGGAAACACTCATTCAAGTAATCATGCTAGGATTGGGAAACAAAACCCACGAAATCACGACCAGATTGCAGAAGAAAAGGAAGATTTGTTGGTTCCCAGTGATTCAGGTAATATCTGAGCTCTACTCACCTCTTAGTATTATAATTTATAATTCATTTTATTGTATGTATTCATTCATTTTCTTCCGCTTATCCGTTTCCGGGTCGTGGGGGTGACAGTCTGAGCACCGTCACCCAGATCACAATGCACCATTTAAGAACCTTCCTGCAGGTGGTGAGCCCACGGGAAGGTGGCGCCCAGCGTGGGACACGAACCCTCTACCTTGAGATTGTGAGTCTCATGCTCTACCAACTGAGCTAGCCGGGGCACCTGTATGTATTTGTCTCAGTTTAAAATGTCTTCAAATGGGTAAAAACTCTGCTTCTGTGCAAGAATCCACAAAGTTACACAACTGACAGTGAAATGAAGTTTCCTCAATTCTGCCTGCATCCTTTTGAGTGAGCCTCGTTGATATGTGTACTTTGAGTGTATTATAGAGTTTTAATGTGTAGAGACAGTCTTTATGAAGACATGGGGGTCGGGGGTCCAGGGAGGCCTCCAGGTTTCAAACCGTCATGATGAAGCTAGTCGCCTCTCTTTTCAGCAGAAAATGTGCAGTACTGACAGATCCACTGTACTACATGATACTGCACTGCTGCACCTGAAAAGATGGAAGAAAAAACCAGAACAGTTCAACTGAACTTCAAAGTGTTGAGTACTTGGTTAAGATTGAGTTTCAGTGATACTACGTTTCACGGGTCAAAGCAAGTAGATTCCTACCCATTAGCCCCGAGCTAACTAGCCTAGCCACCACAGGCTAAAGGGGCGGGACTTCCTCTTTCAGTCTGGACCAATCAATGAGCCGTGTTTCTTCTTCACCTCGTCTCTGGTCAGTGTGTATTTGAGGTGGCAGCGCCCCCAAATGAGTACTTGCTGTTATTGTGTGATGTTTTCCAGGTGCTTTGATCCGGTCTATAAAGTGAATGTGAACGACACCTGAACCAAATGAAAGGGTGAAAATCCTCGGCTCCACCTCCCAAGTGAACCGGGTCCTGGACTGTCCCAATGACAAAGGTCCCTCGTCTTCAGGAGGCTCCAGGTTGACAGTTTGCTCACGATCTTCCTCTGATCAGCTGCTCTTGTTGTTCCTACTTACTGAGGCTGAGTGTTTGTGTTGATTCTTCGGCGGCGCCACGCGAAGCCGCTCACATTTTCACTTATCGCCGTCCTCCATCAGCCTCCTGAGCCTCTTTAGCATCTCTCCTCCCGTAGCCAGCGTGGGAGAGCCAATGAGACATCATCTCTGACGGTGAGCGGCGGGAAAATGGGCGTCGCTATCGCAGCCCTAGAATCATCCTCTGGGTGTGTGTGTGTGTGTGTGTGTGTATGTGTGTGTGTGTGTGTGTGTGTGTGGCCGTTGGAGCGTGTCTCTGCTTCCTGTTAGCTGTCGGCCAATCGGAGGTTGTGTTGTGGGAACGACGCCCAGCGGCTTCACCTCTCTGAGAATCTTATCTGAAGCGGATCCTTTCACATGCGACTTGACCGACCGGCAGTGGCGGCGGCGGCGGCGGCGGCGGCGGCGGCGGCGGAACCTTCCAGCTCTTCAAAACACAGAGCGACGGACGGCGGCGGCTTCATCTGCTGCCTGCAGCTCAATTCCTCCTGTAACATCTGATAATTCCAGGAGCAGCGAATTACTCTCGTCTCTAAATACCGACAGTATTTTCATTAAATCTTTAAATATGAAGGAAATCACACATTCAACATGTGACGACTGAAATCTGTTGAAGTTAAGAGTATTGGTCTGTTGACGAGGTTCAAACCTTTTCAAAATCTGTTTCAAATCAAACCCCTCCAACCGCTCCAATACCTAAATCCAAACCAGTCTGAATGCAGTGTCAAACCAGTTCATACCAGGTCAAATCAGTCCAAATCAGTCCAAAACTAGTCCCAAACCAGTTTAAAACTAGTTAAAATCAAGTCAGTCCAAAACCAGTCCAAAACCAGTTCAAACCAGTTTAAAACTAGTTAAAATCAAGTCAGTCCAAAACCAGTCCAAAACCAGTTCAAACCAGTTTAAAACTAGTTAAAATCAAGTCAATCCAAAACCAGTCCAAAACCAGTTCAAACCAGTTTAAAACTAGTTAAAATCAAGTCAGTCCAAAACCAGTCCAAACCAGTTTAAAACTAGTTAAAATCAAGTCAGTCCAAAACCAGTCCAAAACCAGTTCAAACCAGTTTAAAACTAGTTAAAATCAAGTCAGTCCAAAACCAGTCCAAACCAGTTTAAAACTAGTTAAAATCAAGTCAGTCCAAAAACCAGTCCAAAACCAGTTCAAACCAGTTTAAAACTAGTTAAAATCAAGTCAGTCCAAAACCAGTCCAAAACCAGTTCAAACCAGTTTAAAACTAGTTAAAATCAAGTCAGTCCAAAACCAGTCCAAAACCAGTTCAAACCAGTTTAAAACTAGTTAAAATCAAGTCAGTCCAAAACCAGTCCAAAACCAGTCCAAAACCAGTTCAAACCAGTTTAAAACTAGTTAAAATCAAGTCAGTCCAAAACCAGTCCAAACCAGTTTAAAACTAGTTAAAATCAAGTCAGTCCAAAACCAGTCCAAAACCAGTTCAAACCAGTTTAAAACTAGTTAAAATCAAGTCAGTCCAAAACCAGTCCAAAACCAGTCCAAAACCAGTTCAAACCAGTTTAAAACTAGTTAAAATCAAGTCAGTCCAAAACCAGTCCAAACCAGTTTAAAACTAGTTAAAATCAAGTCAGTCCAAAACCAGTTCAAACCAGTTTAAAACTAGTTAAAATCAAGTCAGTCCAAAACCAGTCCAAACCAGTTTAAAACTAGTTAAAATCAAGTCAGTCCAAAACCAGTCCAAAACCAGTTCAAACCAGTTTAAAACTAGTTAAAATCAAGTCAGTCCAAAACCAGTCCAAAACCAGTTTAAAACTAGTTAAAATCAAATCAGTCTAAAATCCAGATTCATACCATCTGAAACCAGTATCAAACCAGTTTAAACCAGTCCAAAACCAGTCCAAAACCCGATTTCAAACCAGTTTACTAGCCAGCTTCAAACCATTCTGAAAACCAGTTTGAAACAAGTCAATGAACAAGACCATTTCATGAATCTGAACTATCTCAAGTCAATCCTAAACCTCTGCAGGTTCAATCCTGGAGTAAAGGTGCAACGCCGAGCTGAAAACCTTCGACTAGGAGCTCATAAAGGAATCCACTGTTCTCTACAAGCAGCCTGTGTGTGTGTGTGTGTGTGTGTGTGTGTGTGTGTGTGTGTGTGTGTGTGTGTGTGTGTGTGTGTGCAGCAGTAAATGGATTACAGGCGGGATTATAAAAAGGAGTGTAAACAGCTGAGGGAACATCACGAGGTCGTTTCGCTCCCCAGAGAATTAATTAGCACTTTGTGTTGAACTGACGAGCCAATCAGCTGCTTTAACCCAATAATCGCTTCACATTTACATCGTAAACGTCCACGATGAACTCATTAACTCATTAACTTATTAACTCATTAACTCATGTTTACGTCGTTTCCACTGCGAGCGGCTGAGACAGCATCGACCTCTTCTGGTCCGGTCTCTGTGTCTCACCTCGTGTTTCCAAATAACCCATGTTCCACTTGTGTCCACCCCGTCTTTGTGTCTTTAAACTCCTGTCCCTCTGTTGTTCTTGTCAGAGCGTCTCGTCAACATGTCTCGCCTCTTGTCATCTTGTCGCTCTGCTCCGCTTGTGTCCCCTGCGTCTCCTCGTGTCCCCTGCGTCTCCTCGTGTTCCCTGCGTCTCCTCGTGTTCCCTGCATCTCCTCGTGTCCCCTGCGTCTCCTCGTGTCCCCTGCGTCTCCTCGTGTCCCCTGCGTCACCTCGTGTCCCCTGCATCTCCTCGTGTCCCCTGCGTCTCCTCGTGTTCCCTGCGTCACCTCGTGTCCCCTGCATCTCCTCGTGTCCCCTGCGTCTCCTCGTGTTCCCTGTGTCACCTCGTGTCCCCTGCGTCTCCTCGTGTTCCCTGTGTCACCTCGTGTCCCCTGCGTCTCCTCGTGTTCCCTGCGTCTCCTCGTGTCCCCTGCGTCTCCTTGTGTCCCCTGCGTCTCCTCGTGTCTCCTGCGTCTCCTCGTGTCGCCTGCGTCTCCTCGTGTTCCCTGCGTCTCCTCGTGTCCCCTGCGTCTCCTCGTGTTCCCTGGACTTTGTTACAATAAACCTGTTTTTTACGGAACTGGCTGAGTCTGCGTTTGGGGTCCACCCTGCAGGACCCTGAATCTGGTCCACAGGAGGACCGAGGAGGACCTAAAGCAGTCATCAGCTGGTATTCTCACGTACCCCGTCTCCCTTTAATTATCTTTAAATCAATTCTTAAAACTTTAGGAAAAATCCAACAGGAAGCTCGTTCCGACCCTGTTTCACACTGGTGAGAGTACATGTGAGATTAGGTGAGCATTGATTGGTCACAAGAACTGTCAATCATGGCGATAGCATAGCGGTAGCATAGCAGTCCTTTGCTCACATGAAAGAAAAAAATTTAAAACAATGGTGAAGTGTCTACAGACGTCCAGGCCGCAGAGCCTCGCACCTGAGCTTTAGAATGGAATACAGGGTCGTTTGTAAATCACGTGGGGGTCAAAGGTTAAACTAGTCATGTTAGTGGTTAGCAGCTAGTGGCTAAATTTAAGAGCTATGCTAAGACATCCAGGGATGCTTGTTAATCCAACGTGAGATAAGATTTGCTTTGAAGTACCAAGATTGAACTTGATCCTGATTTCATGCAGGATGCTAGGCTAAGCTAAGCTAACTACTGGCTGACCGCTAACGTCGTCACGACTCCCCGGTGTTTGCTGGTTCTTCAGTTTTCTCAGGATTCTGGCAGGAAAGTGTTGGAAAGTGGAGCAGTTTGGTAAAGTAAGTGTACCTTCCGTCCTCCGCCACGTCCAGCTCGTCCATTATTCACGTTTACCTCTCCTACATAATGCAGAGCAATCTACCCAGGCCTTTAACCCACAGCCCTACACCTCGTCTTGCTACATAATGGATACTGCTCCACTTTCCCGCCGCGCCGCGCGGGACGACGTGTTAATGTGTGTGAGGGTGAAGGAGCGCGGCGGCGCACCCGCGAGCTAACGTCTGTCATGTCTGGAAAACTCCAGCGCCTCTCGACACAGTGTAAACGATGGACAAGGATGAGTCACTGTCACAGCAGAGTGGAGAGAAAACTCCTGATTGCACTTAATAAACGCGTCATTAGCAAGTAGTACTGTTGGATTAGAAGTTACTGGGTAAAAAAGAACTACTTGGAAACTTAACGGCTGCTTTCTGTTGAACCAGCTCAGATTGAGGCACCATTTTATTTCATATCATCTCAAGAAACAAAAGGTTTTTGTTTTACTGCAGAACCTATTTATTCTGGCGTTTTATTGATTATAGTTTATTGTAAATGACAATCTGGATGTTAGAGGAGACGATGCTCTATAATCTGATGTTAGAGGAGGAAGATGCTCTATAATCTGGGTGTTAGAGGAGGAAATGCTTTATAATCTGAATGATAGAGGAGGAAAGTGGTCTTTAATCTAGGTGTTAGAAGAGGAAGATGTTCTATAATCTGGATGTTAGAGGAGGAAGATGCTCTATAATCTGGGTGTCAGAGGAGGAAGATGCCCTATAATCTGATGTTAGAGGAGGACGATGCTCTGTAATCTGGATGTTAGAGGAAAAAGATGCTCTTTAATCTGATGTTAGAGGAAGAAGATACTCTCTATTCTGGGTGTTAGAGGAGGAGGATGCTCTATAATTTGGATGTTAGATGAGGAAGATGCACTATAATCTCACTTTAGAAGAGGAAAGTGCTCTATAACCTGGGTGTTAGAGGTGGAAGATGCTCTGTAATCTGATGTTAGGGGAGGACAATGCTCTATAATCTATTGTTAAAGGAGGACGATGCTGTATAATCTGATGTTAGAGGAGGAAGATGCTCTTTAATCTGGCTTCTAGATGAGGAAGATGCACTATAAACTGGGTGTTAGAGGAGGAAGATGACCTATAATCTGATGTAGAGGAGCAAGATGCTCTTTAATCTGATGTTAGACGAGGGAGATGTTCTTTAATGTGGATGTTAGATGAGGAAGATGCTCTATAATCTGGATGATAGAGGAGGAAGATGCTCTATAATCTGATGTTAGAGGAGAGAGATGCTTTATAATCTGATGTTAGAGGAGGAAGATGCTCTATAATCTGATGTTAGAGGAGGAGGATATTCTATAATTTGAATGTTAGAGGTGGAAGATGCTCTATAATCTGGAGTTGAGGATTAGAGAGGCAGAGACAGTTGTTTCTAATGCTAAATCTAGTATTTCCAGACAGACTGACTCTTTCTACTCCCATCAAGTTCTCTGAAACGGCTGTATTGCGATAATCCTAATCCTGATCCTAATCCCAGAGCGTCTCGTCAGCGTCAGACTGACCTGCAGGTTGGCACAGGTGGAGAACATGCACGCTGTGTCCAGGGGCTTGATGGCGTTGCTATGGAAGGAGGGGGCGGGCTTAGAGATGACCGGCGGCAGGAAGGTGGACGCCGCCTCGGTCGCCTGCGCTCGTCCACTGTCTGATCCATAACCGAACGACTGGATGGCGTTTCCTGGAGAGGAGCAGGAGGAGGAGGAGAGGAAGAGAAAGAGCAGGAGGAGCAGGAGGAGGAGGAGAGGAAGAGAAAGAGCAGGAGGAGGAGGAGGAGGAGGTGGGAAAGGGAAAGGAGGAGGAGTGATGGAGTGATGGAGGAGGAGGAGGAGCAGGAGGAGCAGGAGGAGGAGGAGGAGAGGAAGAGAAAGAGCAGGAGGAGGAGGAGGAGAAGGGGGAAGGAGGAGGAGCAGGAGGAGCAGGAGGAGGAGTGATGGAGTGATGGAGGAGGAGGAGGAGCAGGAGGAGCAGGAGGAGGAGGAGGAGAGGAAGAGAAAGAGCAGGAGGAGGAGGAGGAGGAGGAGGGGGAAGTGGGAAGGAGGAGGAGGAGGAGGAGGAGGAGGAGGAGGAGGAGGAGGAGGGGGAAGTGGGAAGGAGGAGGAGGAGGAGGAGGAGGGGGAAGTGGGAAGGAGGAGGAGGAGGAGGAGGAGGAGGAGGAGGAGGAGGAGGAGGAGGAGGAGGAGAAGGAGAAGGAGCAGAGACAGATCGGAGTGATCTCAAAAAGTTGCCTTTTCAGCATTTCTGCAGTTACAGAGAACATCTTTTTCAGAAAGTTGTGTTTTCAATGGTTCTGATCACCGACGTCGTGTAAACACACCCCCAGAACGCTCCGAGGGTTGTGCCTTTTGCCTTGTGGACGTAGTTCCTGGTTCCTCGCGGAGGCAGTATGTGTGTGTGTGTGTGTGTGTGTGTGTGTGTGTGTGTGTGTGTGTGTGTGTGTGTGTGTGTGTGTGTGTGTGTGTGTGTGTGTGTGTGTGTGTGTGTGTGTGTGTGTGTGTGTAGGTAGTTCCTGGTTACTCACGGAGGCAGTATATGTGTGTGTGTGTGTGTGCGTGTGTGTGCGTGTGTGTGTGTGTGTGTGTGTGTGTGTGTGTGTGTGTGTGTGTGTGTGTGTGTGTGTGTGTGTGTAGGTAGTTCCTGGTTACTCACGGAGGCAGTATATGTGTGTGTGTGTGTGTGCGTGTGTGTGTGTGTGTGTGTGTGTGTGTGTGTGTGTGTAGGTAGTTCCTGGTTACTCACGGAGGCAGTATATGTGTGTGTGTGTGTGTGCGTGTGTGTGTGTGTGTGCGTGTGTGTGTGTGTGTGTGTGTGTGTGTGTGTGTGTGTGTGTGTGTGTGTGTGTGTGTGTGTAGGTAGTTCCTGGTTACTCACGGAGGCAGGTGTTGTGGGTGAAGTCGCGGTGGAAGGCGTCACACTCCTGCTCCTGATGGCCGTCGCTCCTGCAGCTGCACCACAGGCCCACGCTGATGTTGGACGGGCTGTTGTCACTGTAGTTCGGCGTGACGTCCGAGCCTTGGGGGGGGCGGGGGGGGGGGGGGGGGGGGGGTCACGTGTGTGTGAATAATTGCGGTGGCGGTCGGCGATAAGAGACACCAAGGAAACACGGAGGACTGGTCACATTATGTGAAGAGAAGCAGTTTTTCTGCCCCGGGTCCACATGAATGGGGGTGGGGGCGGGGGGGGTGATGGGGGGGGGGGGGGGGGGTGATGTTGTGGGTGGGGGGTGGGGGGGTGATGGTGTGGGTGAGGGTGATGGTGTGGGTGAGGGGTGGGGGGTGATGGTGGGGGTGGGGGGTGGGGGGTGATGGTGGGGGTGGGGGGTGATGGTGTGGGTGGAGGGTGATGGTGTGGGTGAGGGGTGGGGGGTGATGGTGGGGGTGGGGGGTTCTTACCGAGGAGGCCGACATAGGACATGAGGCAGCCGTGGTAGTTGTCATGGGGGCAGCTGGTGGCGGTGTGAGGCGTCACCTGGCAGTTCATGTGGAAGTCGGCCAGCCGAGACCTGAAGAGACACAATGAACAGCCTCATTCATTCATTCCTTCGTTCCTTCGTTCCTTCGTTCGTTCCTTCGTTCGTTCCTTCGTTCCTTCGTTCGTTCCTTCGTTCCTTCATTCCTTCGTTCCTTCGTTCGTTCCTTCGTTCCTTCATTCCTTCGTTCGTTCCTTCGTTCCTTCGTTCGTTCCTTCGTTCCTTCGTTCGTTCCTTCGTTCCTTCGTTCCTTCATTCCTTCGTTCGTTCCTTCGTTCCTTCATTCCTTCGTTCCTTCGTTCGTTCCTTCGTTCCTTCGTTCCTTCATTCCTTCGTTCGTTCCTTCGTTCCTTCCTTCGTTCCTTCGTTCGTTCCTTCGTTCCTTCGTTCGTTCCTTCGTTCGTTCGTTCGTTCGTTCGTTCGTTCGTTCGTTCGTTCGTTCGTTCGTTCGTTCGTTCGTTCGTTCGTTCCTTCGTTCGTTCCTTCGTTCCTTCATTCGTTCGTTCGTTCCTTCGTTCCTTCGTTCCTTCATTCCTTCGTTCGTTCCTTCGTTCCTTCCTTCGTTCCTTCGTTCGTTCCTTCGTTCCTTCGTTCGTTCCTTCGTTCGTTCGTTCGTTCGTTCCTTCGTTCGTTCGTTCGTTCGTTCGTTCGTTCCTTCGTTCGTTCGTTCGTTCGTTCGTTCGTTCGTTCCTTCGTTCGTTCCTTCGTTCCTTCATTCGTTCGTTCCTTCGTTCGTTCGTTCGTTCGTTCGTTCCTTCGTTCCTTCGTTCCTTCGTTCCTTCATTCGTTCGTTCCTTCCTTCCTTCCTTCGTTCCTTCGTTCGTTCCTTCGTTCGTTCGTTCGTTCGTTCCTTCCTTCCTTCCTTCCTTCGTTCCTTCCTTCGTTCCTTCGTTCGTTCCTTCGTTCCTTCCTTCCTTCCTTCGTTCGTTCGTTCGTTCCTTCCTTCCTTCCTTCCTTCCTTCGTTCCTTCGTTCCTTCGTTCGTTCCTTCGTTCCTTCCTTCGTTCATTCGTTCGTTCATTCATTCCTTTCTACAGCTCCAAATACAACACAGTCGTCTGCAAACACTTTCGCCGAGAAAAACAACAATTCAACAAGAGCGAGTAGAAGAGATGGAGGAGAGAAAAACTGGAATAAACCTGCAGAACCAGACCCAGAAGAGGATAACCTGCAGAAACAGAGGAGGAGGAGGAGGAGGAGGAGGAGGAGGAGGAGGAACTTGCCGAACCAGACCCAGAAGAGGAGTCTTCACTGTGACGTAGATAATCTCTGTCTCCACATGATAAATCAAAACGTTGCCATGTGAATGTGAAACTGAAAGTCACAGACGAAACGTTCGTTTGTTTCTCTCTGTCCGCTACTTTACTTTCTACATGTAGTTTAACCTGCAGCGGCCAAGCTGCTCTGGTTCTGCAGGTTTTCTCCCTGATGAGTCTTCCTCCCAAAGGGTTACCCTGGTGCTCAGAGGCCTGTAGACACTGGATCTTCTCTTAACCAGGTAACTTCTGAATTAACTCTGGTTTTCCCTTATCTAGTTAACTTCAGGATTAACTCTGGTTTTCCCTTATCTATGTAACTTCATAGATTAACTCTGGTTTTCTCTTATCCAGGTAACTTCAGGATTAACTCTGGTTTTCCCTTATCTATGTAACTTCATAGATTAACTCTGGTTTTCTCTTATCCGGGTAACTTCATAGATTAACTCTGGTTTTCTGTACTACGACGCTGGTTCACTTCTCACCAGGATAAATCACCATGGTAACTGACTCTGAATGTCTGACCTGCTCCAGAGCAGGATATGTTCTGGGTAAGATCACAGTGAGTGTAAAGCTCCGCCTCCTGACCAATCAGAGCTCTTGGAAAATGCCCCGCCCATTCTTAAACGATGGTGATTGGTGGACGGGTTCAGCGCTGAGCTGCAGGAGAGAGGAGAAATTAATTTAGAGCTTTTTGACAGAATAAAATAAATCCTGGTCTCTGAGGCTCTGAAGGAGGTTCTGGTTCTTGACTTGTTCCAGGTCTGTTTATCTCCACGAGGGTTAATCTGGAATAATGAGGTTCATGATCACACCTGACAGAACTGCAGAAACATGAATTTATGGACGCAGAACTACTCCTGTCGTCACGGTGATGAAATAATATTCCAATACGAAACACACTCACATGGAGGAAAATGTTATAACGTGAAACTGAGTGATCACAGTCCGTTTATACTGCAGATGAATTAATCTGGTATAATCTCACCAGGTCAGCATTAACAAGTCAGGAAGGTTCTGGCTTTGGCTGCAGCAGCAGTGTTGCTTTGAGCTGCTGGATGTGTTTGAATTCTTCATAATCTCAGAGATTAACTGCTCCTTCAGTAATCTGTAAACTGCTCTGCAGTTTCTCCTGTGTGTGATTGGTCAGACGCTGCAAACTCCGCCCTTTTTTGGTGAACGTGCACAGGTAGGTCTGGGTTGAACCAGAGACTTGATAACCTGCTTGGTCGTAATGCTGATCAAGATCCAAAGTGTCTGGATCAGTTAACCAGGAAACAGAGATCCTGGTATGTTGATCAGGTCGTAGTCCCGGCTGGATTCTGGATGTTTCTCTGCGCTGTGATTGGTGCTTTTTAAACTCAGTGACATCAGAGCGGCGCGTCCTGGTTTGACTGATATTACTCAGTGATGTTCTCCTGAATGAAGAACGTTACTGATACAGAAGTCAGACGTTACCAGATCAGCAGCTGGAACGTATCAGACAGGATGAGTCGGGAAGGATGTATTGATCAGGTGACAGATTCTCACCGATCAATCAGGTCACATGACCAGTCGCTCTGAGGAAGACGGCAGACGCAGCAAAAGGGTAAAACCATCGATCTCCACTAATATATTGACATTTAAAAAGAAACAATATCCCAAAATTACAAACAACAAAATGAACAATTCAGCTATTAGACTTTGATCTTCCAAGTTTTTCTTAAACTCAGGCCACGCCCACTTGACGCCGCCGTTTCACGTCACCATGGTTACTGTCCGATCATCCTCACGACGTTTTAGGAACCTGAAGAGGTTTTTTCTAAAAAACATGTTCCAGAGTGGAGGAATTAGAAAACGCCGCCTCAGCTTTGACGTGTGGACGGACAAGATGCACATTAGCAGAAAACAATGATGTCATGGCCCCGCCTCTCGACCTATAACCCCGCCTCCCTCTCCGTGACGTCATTAACACCACCAACATGGCGGACTACCTGCTCCAGGTGGAGCTGCAGGAGCTGCTGATGCTCGTCGCTTTAATAAGGACACATGCTGGATTTGTCCTTTTCTATGTTTTTTCATGCTCCGTGTCTTCTTCTCTGTTTCTGCTGTGTTTCTGTGGCAGCGTTACAGCGCCACCTATAGGCCGGGCAGGTGAACTACATCGTGTTGAGTTTTCACGGTGTCGTGTGGACGGGGAATTTTTTAGGAACAGCGGGAGAAAGAAGATAGTTTTAGCTGGTGTGGAGGAAATATTGTGAAATATAAGAAGTTGAACTCCCCCTGACCTGCTTGTCACTCTGCTGTACGAGAGTTTTAGAGCTCAGCATTAACAAGAGTTTTAGAGCTCAGCATTAACAATTCCCAGGCTCTTGAGCGGTGAGTAGAGCGCTGGAAGCTGAGTTGACACTGTTTGAGTCGGTTTTCTAGACTTCACGGTTCAGGACCATTCTCACAACCGAGCCGGAGCCTCTGACCGCGCAGCTTTTTAAGAACGGCTCTCAGCTCCCTGGAATCGTTTGCCAATTCTGTGACGATTCTTCGATTTCAAAAACTTGTGTTTTCTCTTGGAATCGTTGGCGTGTGAGCAGAAGCTGAGCTGATCAGTTTCCTCTGCGAGTATGAAGCGTCTCAGCTGCGTGGGAAGATTCAAATTTACTTCCTGCGAGGCCACGTGCCCTCAGTGCTGACTGTCAGGCAGGGCACACACACACACACACACACACGCACGCACGCACGCACGCACGCACGCACGCACGCACGCACGCACGCACGCACGCACGCACGCACACACACACACAGCCTCCTCTGATTAGCAGATTTATGCATGAAAACTGATGATAATGCAGCTGTAAAAATAAAAACTCACAAGACGCTGAGGTCGGTGTGAATTCAGGAGCACAGAGAGGAGACGTGTGAAGTCCTGAGACATGCAGCAGTGTCCTCAGTGTCCTCAGTGTTGGACCTGAGCAGGTAGAGACAGTCTTCCTCTTGGAGCGTCAGCAGGTCAAACTAACGATGATTCTCTGATAATGGACTCGTTGGCCGTGTCCATCGGAGAATTTATGAGCGCCGGAGTCCCGATGACCCCATCAGCCCGTAATGAGGGCCGTATGTATGCAAGCACACAAACACACAAACACACAAACACACAAACACACAAACACACAAGCACACAAACACACAAACACACAAACACAGCACCGGGCGGAGAGCCGTGAGCACAAACTGCTTTTCCAGCCGGCGGCTGAGTGCTGCGTGAAGGCCAGGAAGCTAATCTGAGAACGGAGGCGACTCATTACCCCGTCAGTGAGGTGAGGAGGAGGAGGAGGAGGAGGAGCAAGAGAAGTAGGAGGAGGAGGAGGAGGAGGAGGAGGAGAAGGAGCAAGATAAGTAGGAGGAGGAGGAGGAGAAGAAGCAGGAGGAGGAGGAGGAGGAAGAGGAGAAGCAGGAGAAGGAGGAGGAGAAGCAGGAGGAGAAGGAGGATGAGGAGGAGCGCCGTGTGTGTGTGTGTGTGTGTGTGTGTGTGTGTGTGTGTGTGTGTGTGTGTGTGTGTGTGTGTGTGTGTGTGTGTGTGTAGACGAGCAGTGAGGACACGTTAACCCTGTGGATACTACTGGGGTGTAACCGGGGGCGACGGCGTCCTGATGATGAGCGAGCGTGGCAACCGGCAACTGGCAACTCATCAGCTACACAAATATGTAAGAATGCTAACGAGCAGCACGCCGCTAAGGGACGCTTAATTAACGAGAACAAAGAACCTGATCAGACAGATGGAGGGGGAGGTCTGACACACACACACACACACACACACACACACACACACACACACACACACACACACACACACACACACACACACACACCTGCCATCAGAGCGCCCCCTGTGTTTGTATCACTACACATTAGTTAAAATACACGAGCCTGTTCACTGTGACGTGGAGCCAATCAGGAAGTCAGGTGACGTAGTGGCGAGGAAACGCCGGACCGGACCGACACCATGCTCCCGTAGTCTCCTCTCCTTTGACCAAAGGTTTTTTAAGATAAAAACACACCACAAACATTCGCCAACGTTCGCCAATGCATCCTCTTCGTCCGCCATGTTTGTTGACTCTGGAATCACGTTTGATCTCGAGAGGTTTTGCTAGATTGTTTTCTGATGTGGGGACGTTCACGAGTGAATTCGGTTAGTGTGTGGTGTGTTGATGTTGCCGAGTGACTGCACACCACACACCGTACGACCAAAACCTGGGATTATTTGTCGCCGTGTGTGTGTGTGTGTGTGTGTGTGTGTGTGTGTGTGTGTGTGTGTGTGTGTGTGTGTGTGTGTGTGTGTGTGTGTGTGTGTGTGTGTGTGTGTGGTCTCTTAGGTTTGGGAAATCTGCCGACAATTTTAAAATCCTGCCGTGTGAAGCAGGCATAATGAGACCAAAAGCAGTCTGACATGAAAGAGCCTGCAAGTCTCCACCAAGGGCAAATTACCCCAGAGTTACACCACACACTCCTGAGAGAAGCTCAGGCGTGACAGGCTGAGAGGTGACTGACATTTTCAGGTCAAAGTATGAACTGGAAAAAACCAGTCAAGAACCGGAGTGTTAAAAACGACGGCACAAAAGACTCAAGAAACATAAAGCCACAGAGCGAGCGACGTGAGCTTCAGTCCTGCTCGCCACAAAGCGAAGAGTGGCTCACGACCTGCCGCTGACCTCAGAGTGTCTGTAATTACACATGAGGAGGCGAAGCGGCGGCAGTACGTCGTCTTCGCTCTGCAGCCAAACGCCAGCCGCCCGGAAACAAGCGGCGAGCTGCAGGGGGATGTGATTCCAGGTCGGACCGCCGGCCTGAGTCACTGTGATGAACCAGCGCTTGTGTTCCGGAAGCTCTGGCAGAAGACGCAGCTCCATCAAGGACAATTTCAGAGGTTTCAGGAGTACTCACAGTACACAGGAAATACTGCAAGTACTCACAGTACACAGGAAATACTGCAAGTAAAACAAAAAACACCTGACCGTTTCAGGCACAGTGTTTCAGATGTTACACCAGACGCCGCCATTGTTCTTATTGACTACTGAGCATGTGCAGAGCAACTATTTACTACCGCCGTGGCACACAGGATCAGGACCAGCGTTTTGTCCGTCGTCATGGAGATGAACCGTGAGGGTTTTCGCAAAGTTACATTTTCCCCATTTGGAGGACAACAGTCCTCGTCACCACGAGCCAAAACTGTCTTCTTTCTCCCCGTAGCTCATGAAAAGTTCCCCGTCTACACGTCACCATGAAAACTCCTCAACACAATGTAGTACACCTGCCAGGCCTAGAGGTGGCGCTGTAACGCTGCCACAGAAATACAGCAGAAACAGAGAAGAAGACGTAGAAAAGGACAAATCCAGCATGTGTCCTTATTAAAGCGACGAGCATCAGCAGCTCCTGCAGCTCCACCTGGAGCAGGTAGTCCGCCATGTTGGTGGTGTTAATGACGTCACGGAGAGGGAGGCGGGGTTATAGGTCGAGAGGCGGGGCCATGACATCATCGTCTTCTGCTAATGTGCGTCTTGTCCGTCCACACGTCAAAGCCGAGGCGGCGTTTTCTAATTCCTCCTCTCTGGAACACGTTTTTTTTAAAAGAATCTCTTCAGGTTCCTAAAATGTTGTGAGGATGATCGGACAGTAACCATGGTTACATGAAACGGCATTGTGGTGTGGGCGGAGCCTGAGAAACTAATGGTGATGAGCACAGCGAACCTTCGTCGTCATAGTAACAGTCAGTGAGCTGATCCCAGATCACTATTGTAATTCGCATTATATATTAATTTTTATCGACTTTATACATAAAAAGTCAAGCAGGTCTTGGGAACGATCATCATGAAGGATCTTTCTGGAAACTTCCAGCTCGTCTCTTCTCAGGTCATGTGACCGCAGCTCATTCTTCAACCCTCCTGCTTGTTTTGGCCCAAAAGGTAAACTCATGTTAGTAAAGTTCAACCTCCGGCTTCAACCTGGATTTGACGTCTTCTCTTCAGTGGCAGATCCGTTGTTCTCATTTGAAATGCTAATAAAGTTCTTTCAAACAGCTGGAAACCTTTTTAGGCTCCGCAGGTTCCAGCGTTCAGATTTAATTACAGCTCCCGTCAATCAGGAAACGCCGCCGCCACCACGGCTGCCATGAGGCTCAGTGTGGGGGGGCGGAGCCTTCTCCATGGGCTGTCAGGGAACCGAGGAGCCGCACCGGTCCTGCTGTTCCAGCTCCGAGCTACCGAGGCTAACGGAAACTGACAGGAAGTGAAGAACGAACACCACAGTGAGGGAACAGACTGAGGCAGGGAGACACTGTGATGAAGGCACATGGCATGATGACGCAGCGAAAAGCTGCTGTGATGTCAGCAACTGAGGAGCCAACCCAGTCCGAACCAGTAAAACCAGCAGAACCGTAGAACCAGTCCTCACTCCTGGTTCATCGCAGTACCTGACCCAGAACCACCGCAACCTTCTGAACAGTCTTTCAACATTTGTCGCCACTCGTTGGGCTGCCTGTCGTACCGCGGCTCACCTGCAGAGGACGTCGGAGCGGCAGGTGCGCCGCAGCTCCAGGCAGCTGGGTTTGTGCCGCTCCTGGTGCGAGCAGGAGGGCACGATGGTGCGGCGGCGGCGCTCGGCACACGCCTGGTCCGGACACGAGCAGAACAACAGCGGGTAGCTGAGCTCCCACGAAACTCGCTCGAAGAACTGACGCAGGGCCTGAAGCGGGAAGCAACAGGAAACACACAGGAAACAGTCCGTAAACTGACAGGAAGCAACAGGAAACACACAGGAAACAGTCCGTAAACTGACAGGAAGCAACAGAAAACAGTCCGTAAACTGACAGGAAGCAACAACAAGCTAAAAGGAAACAGTCCGTAAACTCAACTTGAAAGACTCTGGGCTCTGTTCACACCACAACGATTTCAAGCGAAAACGTGAAAGTTCCTTAGTGTTTGTTTACACGATTACGCTGCTCGGTGTCGCTGAAAAAGTACAATTTTGGGATCGCGTCCCAAGGTGGAACTTTTCAAAAACACTCTGGATCTGTTGCCATGTAAATGTGCAAAACAAGACTTTCAGGAAATGTTTGGTTATCGCGAATTGCTCTCTGCTGCATGTTTGTGTGGTTTCATTACAGAAACAAACAACAGCACCAACTAGAGGACCAACATGAAAAAAGATAGTTTTTGGTGTTTCTGCTGTTTCCATGGAAATGGACATGGTTTTCAGAATGTTGTCATGTAAACAGAGTCTACAACTACAGATCGTAGTGACTGAGGCTGCTCTCATGACCGTGAGCTCAATGGACTGAAAACTTCATTAAAGACATTGAAACAAATTGTCAACAAAAAACAACAATAAAAAATGGCACAAAAGATGGAAAAGAGTCAAACACAAACGGACTAAATAAAAAACCCAACAACAACACGACAGATTCCAGGGAGAGAAAATGTCCTTCGGTCTGCTTATTGACTCTGAGTCAATCCGGTCGCTCACCTTCTGACATCGCTTCCGGCTGCAGGGCTCCTGATTGGGCGAGCCTGGCTGAGGGGGCGTGGCCTTGCTGCAGATCGAGTTGTAGGCGGATCGCAGGCGTTTACATGTCTCGTTGAGGTTACACGCCTTGGCCGCATCCAGGCAGGGGTTACAGGGTTTCCCCGCCTCTGAGCAGGGGCTCGCCCTGGAGAGAGAGGAATCTGATGGAAGAAGAGAAGAAGAAGAGGAGGAGGTTACCACAATGAAGGTGAAGCTGGTCCACCGCCAGGGGGCGCTGCGACCTGCTGCTGAGAGCAGATATCTATCAGTGAACAGCTGCAGGCGCCGAGCCAACACTTCAAAGACGGCATGCTGGGAAGGAAATGGCGAGCTGATTCACATCGGAAACGAGCGGCGAAGAACCTGCTGGAGACGAGCGGAAACATCCTGAGAAACACGGAGGAGAAATCCGACAGAACCGGGAGACGATCAGAGGAGCCAAACTGTAAGAGCGCAAACAATGGCGATGCACCAGAAGTGAGGAGATGTAGAAGGCAAGGCAAGGCAAGGCAAGGCACATTTATTCATAGAGCACCATTCAAACAGAAATGCATTAAAACAAATAATGAAGAAAAGTATAATAAATAAGGTAAGAGATTTATCAAGATTAGTTCACTAAGTAGAGTCTAATTTTATTCAGCCTGTGCATCTAGGAATGTTTTAAGTCCTGATTTAAAAGAAGTGAGTGTGTCAGCAGTCTTCAGGTGTCCAGGAAGTTTGTTCCACAGGTGAGGAGGTAGGAACTAAAAGCTGCTTCACCTTGTTTCTTCTGACTGTAGGAACAGTGAGTCAACCTCTTCCTGATGACCTCAGAGGTCTGGAGCTTTGATCTTCTACAAGTCAATCTGAGATGATTTAGGCCGAGACCCTTCAAAGCTTTCTAGAGCAGAAGGACCATTCTGAAGTCCTTTGATACACAGGCAGCCAGTGGAGAGGGTGGAGCAGGGGTGGATGAGCTCCACCCTCAGTGTGTGTGGGGGGGGGGGATGTGCTCCACCCTCAGTGTGGTGGGGGAATGTGCTCCACCTTCAGTGTGTTGGTGTAATGTGCTCCACTCAGTGTGTTGGTGTAATGTGCTCTACCCTCTTTGTGTTGGTGTAATGTGCTCCACTCAGTGTGTTGGTGTAATGTGCTCTACCCTCTTTGTGTTGGTGTAATGTGCTCCACCTTCAGTGTAATCAACCCAGTGAAAATGAAAGCAGAAGAAGTTTCTCAGAATCTTGTTGCTCAGAAATCCTTTGATTCTTCAACATTGTTCAGACGGTAGGAAGCTGATTTGGTTCTTGTCTCAATGTGGCTGTTGAATTTCAGGGGGGAGTCCAGAATTCCACCCATATTTCTGCCTGATTTGATGTCCTGAGTGACCTGGAGTCAAGACGAGCAAGAGCTAAGTCACAGGAAATAAAAAGCAAATGAATTATAAAGGTAGTTAGAATATAAATATGAGAAAATAGGCTGGTTAAGCTATAGTTTTATATTGTTTTCTGCTGGTTTTAAAGTAATTGTAGACCAGCTTCGAGCTGAAATTAGACTTTAGCATCTAGCATGTAGCATCACTGGTGTGTGAGCCCCGGCACACTTTAGCATCTAGCATGTAGCATCACTGGTGCGTGAGCCCTGGAACACTTTAGCATCTAGCATGTAGCATCACTGGTGTGTGAGCCCTGGAACACTTTAGCATATAGCATGTAGCATCACTGGTGTGTGAGCCCCGGCACACTTTAGCATCTAGCATGTAGCATCACTGGTGTGTGAGCCCCAGAACACTTTAGCATGTAGCATGTAGCACAGCTTGGGAGTTGTGTGCTGAGCAGTTATACTGCTGAGCGACATCAGGCTGGTGATGAAGTTGCTGGTGTTGTAAGAACTATCTTCCTCCTCTTGATATTTTGTCAGAACATAATCAACAGTCTGTCTTACCTCTGTTGTTCTCATTATTATTGAAGAATCTACAAACCGCTCTTTTGCGTTCCTGCGAGCGACGTTACTGATGGATGACATCACGTAATACTGGCCGGGTTGTACCGGGGATCGCTCATGAGTACGAGTACTTTGTGCAGTATCGATCTGATACTGGTATTGGACTGATACCAGTATTGGTATCTGTGCGTTTCCACTCCAAAGTGCTCTCCACATCGCCACAGGAGATCCTTCCTTCCTTTGGATGCCAGACTCTCCAACTCTTCTAGTAATATTATTTGTTTCTGTCAAGTCCTTCTCCATCTATACATTTAATCACCGTTCAGCCTTGTAATATTAATATTCACTCATTTCATAATTTAGTTGTTCTTATTTGAGATTGAATCTTGGTGTGGCACAGTAAGGAATTTCCCTCTGGGAATAATAAAGTATTTTCTAAATCCACGTTTTGATTGTTGCGCTCCTTGACTTGTAGTTGAATCAATGGGTATTATTCATCCTCTGCGCTCTGTATTCAACATGAAGTACGACTTATGAAACGTCATTAAAAAGTCACAAGCTCCCTCATTCACCTTCCTGCTGCTTAAACATGCAACAACCCACATCAGACATTCACATGACAATGTGGAGAACAGGAAGAGGAGTAGAACACGATCAGATGGAGAAGAGGGAAGGAGATTCCTGTCCAGGCCGGAGGGGCAAGTTTTCCTGTGTGTCCCTGAACGCATCGCCTGTGAATAACAAGCGTTTGTCAAACCTCAGCAGAGCCGGAGCTGCCTTCATTTAGATTTCTGGACGTAAGCTGTTAAATCCTGGCGCCTGATCTGCGGCGGCTTTGTCCCACTTCAAAGGCAGCAGTGTTTGGACGAGGAGAATGGAAATGTTCCGGCTGTCCTGCAGGGACTCCGACGCACCCGGGCTGTGTCTGCAGCACAGATGTGAAGAGTTTAAAGGCAAAAAGACTAAACAGACCTGAGCTGAAGCCGCCGGCGTTCAGTCTTGCCGGCCGCCAAACGTCTCGTTAAAATTACTGCGTGAGCTTCACGTGATGCAGCTGCAGTGCAGTAGGTGGCAGCAGTGAGTCAGTACAGTCAGTCCAGTTCTTAGCATTTATTAGCCTCTACTAGCCTCTACTAGCATTTAGTAGCCTCTACTAGCATTTATTAGCCTTCTACTAGCCTCTACTAGCATTTACTAGCATCTACTAGCCTCTACTAGCATTTACTAGCCTCTACTAGCATTTACTAGCATCTACTAGCCTCTACAAGCATTTACTAGCCCCTACTAGCATTTACTAGCATCTACTAGCCTCTACTAGCATTTAGTAGCCTCTACTAGCATTTATTAGCCTTCTACTAGCCTCTACTAGCATTTACTAGCATCTACTAGCCTCTACTAGCATTTACTAGCCTCTACTAGCATTTACTAGCATCTACTAGCCTCTACAAGCATTTACTAGCCCCTACTAGCATTTACTAGCATCTACTAGCCTCTACTAGCATTTAGTAGCCTCTACTAGCATTTATTAGCCTTCTACTAGCCTCTACTAGCATTTACTAGCATCTACTAGCCTCTACTAGCATTTAGTAGCCCCTACTAGCATTTACTAGCATCTACTGGCCTCTACTAGCATTTACTAGACCCTACTAGCATTTACTAGCATCTACTGGCCTCTACTAGCATTTATTAGCCTTCTATTAGCATTTAGTAGTCTCTACTAGCATTTATTAGCCTTCTACTAGCCTCAACTAGCATTTAGTAGCCTTCTACTAGCCTTTACTAGCATTTACTAGCATCTACTGGCCTCTACTAGCATTTATTAGCCTTCTACTAGCCTCTACTAGCATTTACTAACATCTACTAGCCTCTACTAGCATTTATTATTGTTCTACTAGCATTTACTAGCATCTACTGGCCTCTACTAGCATTTACTAACATCTACTAGCCTCTACTAGCATTTATTAGTCTTCTACTAGCCTCTACTAGCATTTACTAGCATCTACTGGCCTCTACTAGCATTTATTAGCCTTCTACTAGCCTCTACTAGCATTTACTAACATCTACTAGCCTCTACTAGCATTTATTAGCCTTCTACTAGCCTCTACTAGCATTTACTAGCATCTAGTAGCCTCTACTAGTGTTTACTAGTGTCTACTAACATTTATTAGGATTTACTTGCCTCTACTAGAATTTACTAGCCTCTACTAGCATCTAGTAGCAGTTACTATCATTTACTAGCCTCCTCAAGCATTTACTATCATCAAGTGTTTACTAGTATTTACTATTTACATTTTGCATTTCCTGTAATGTGCTTTCATTTGATGTGATCCATGTAAACGAAACAAACAGGTCTCAACAGAGTCACCATCAAAACAACTATCTGACAGGTGATCTTTGGTCTTCATGACAACGACCATCCTTCACCCAGTCTCACGGTGCAAAGTAGGACCATGATTTAGAGCCAAGACCAACGGTTTCTCCACGATTGTTATCTTTTGTCTGCAACGGATGAATATTGCAGTGTGTCGGGGTTTTAAAGGGGCCATCGACATCATTGACGGTGAAACAACGCAGCGCGTCATTAGTTTCACTCTCATTAAGAAGATACACTAATTTCATTTAAACGATGTATTGAAATGAACAATTTAAATCACATTTACACTAATACTGGCGTTCCTCAGGGAACTATCGGCGGTCCTCTTCTGTTTCTGTTGTCTGCTTTTTGAGGTGATACCAGTCCTGGTCACTAGGTGGCAGCAGTGAGTCTGTATAGCAAACAGTTTATCTTCGGTCGTTAGTTTCAGGATGTGTTATGTTTAATTCTCAATCTGCAGGACAACCCGATGCTGTGTAATTTAAGGGGCTAGCTGGGTAGCATGCTCAGAGCGCAGGCGATTCATGGAATGACATCATCGCTAGTGTTCATTGGGTTTAGCTGTTTATGGAAGTTAATATGATATTCATATAACTAGAAGAAATATGTTATTGATGTGACGTGCAAATGAATTCACAGGAAGTTGTGCTACGCTACATTAGTTCCATCCACACTCATTATAGAACTGAATTCATTTGATTCAAACTATTTATTCAAATGACTTGAAGACGGTGTTCCTCAGTTATGATGGTCGGTACGTTTCTGTGTCCTGTGTAGGAAACTCCAGAAAACCAGACTAGTTTCAAACTGGTTTCACACTGGTTTTAGATTTGTTTCAAACTGGTTTTAGATTAGTCTCAAACTAGTTTCAGATTGGTTTTTAGATTAGTTTCAAACTCATTTCAAGCTGGTTTCAGACTAGTTTCAGACTTGTTGAGACTAGTTTCAGACTATTTTTAGATTAGTTTCAAACTAGTTTCCGACTGGTTTCATTTTCAAAATGGTAAAAAGAAAAGGAAGTTCTTCAATGTCACATTTTCTTTTCTTGGCTGCGATCCACCAAGCTGTTTAACTCCATCAACCTGAGGCATCTCTGTGCCCCCCCCCCCCCCCCCCCCCCCCCCCCCCCACCACTATAATGCACACAGCCCTGGAGGAGGAGGAACAGCCTGGTAAAAATAGTATACATATATATATATATATATATGTAGAGAGAGAGAGAGAGAGAGAGAGAAGATCCGGGGCAGCAGGACGGGCCAATTAGAGAGCTGCCCCAGGTTGTCCTGTTATCTCCCTCACACACAGAGCTCTGCTGCCCTGAAGTGCACACACACACACACACACACACACACACACACACACACACACACACACACACACACACACACACACACACACACTATATTTTATTTAAATTGTGCTCTTGCGTCTGTTATATATTCGTACAGACACACAGAACGTTGTTCAGATGAGATGTAACAAGGTCGAAGGCAGAACTATGGGGTGACTGAGGGGGTTGATGAGGGGGGAATGAGGGGGGATATGAGGGGGGAATGAGGGGGTTTATGAGGGGGGAATGAGGGGGGATATGAGGGGGGAATGAGGGGGTTGATGAGGGGGGAATGAGGGGGGATATGAGGGGGGAATGAGGGGGGAGATGAGGGGGGAGATTGAGGGGGGAATGAGGGGGTTGATGAGGGGGGGAATGAGGGGGTTGATGAGGGGGGGAATGAGGGGGGAATGAGGGGGGATATGAGGGGGGAATGAGGGGGTTGATGAGGGGGGGAATGAGGGGGGAATGAGGAGGGATATGAGGGGGGAATGAGGGGGGATATTGAGGGGGGAATGAGGGGGTTGATGAGGGGGAATGAGGGGGGAGATTGAGGGGGTTTTGATGGGGGAGGCGGAGGTGGAGGAGACATGGAGAGCAGTTCTCTCTCTGACATGTCTCGTCTCAAACTGAGCTTCAGAAGAACCTCAGACCGATAAACGTCTGTTTGATGGCTGGCGACACTTTAACCCACCGAGTTTTCAAAATGTTACCCATGTTACCCATGACCTTTCAAAATGTTACCCATGTTACCCATGAACTCCCCCAAGGTGTGGCGGCCCCCTCCGTGATCTCAGGCCCGGTTTACACAACGTTTTCAGGTGTGTGTTGTTCTCTGCTGTGTGTGTGTGGATTCAATATAAAAGCCAACAACAGCACCAACTAGTGGACCAATATGAAAACTACATCATGTTCACTGTTTCTGCCATTTCAGTGTAAATGGACATTGTTTTAGAAACGTGGCTCCATACATGTGAAACTTGTGTGAACGAGGCCCAGGACAGATTTCATATTTTAGATGTAAGATGCAGTTTGTTTGTTTACTTTTTGACTGCTTTAAAGGAGTCAAATTCTCCAGCTGTTCACCTCCTCCTCCTGTTCCTCCTGCTCACCTCCTCCTCCTGTTCCTCCTGTTCTCCTCCTCCTCCTGTTCCTCCTGCTCACCTCCTCCTCCTGTTCCTCCTGTTCACCTCCTCCTCCTGTTCCTCCTGCTCACCTCCTCCTCCTGTTCCTCCTGTTCTCCTCCTCCTCCTGTTCCTCCTGCTCACCTCCTCCTCCTGTTCCTCCTGTTCACCTCCTCCTCCCGTTCACCTCCTCCTCCTGTTCCTCCTGTTCACCTCCTCCTCCTGTTCACCTCCTCCTCCTGTT